>NC_142932.1:56271911-56301911 GCF_046866305.1 Octopus bimaculoides | reverse complement strand
CTTCAATGACAAAAACAACAGACATTTCATGATACATCATTAACTTGTATTCTCTCGTGACTTTTGTCATCAGACATAATTTTGTATTAGATCACCAGTTGCTGTTTGCAAGCAAAATCATGATAGTTAACTGCTACATCACCACTTCTACTTTTTTGTATAACATTTCTAGAGTTATTTTATGTTGCTTAACACCAATCATGTGTCATATTCCTGAAGCTGTTTCAGATTTCTTCACAATAACATCAATCATGTGTTACATCTTTAGAGCTATTTTATATGACATTATCATAACATTTATTTTGTGTTACATCACTTTAGCTACAGCATGTAAATCACCACAACATCCATTGTGCACCACATCTCTAGAGTTGTTTGATAGAAGTACTTCATGTTAAACCATTGCTTCCTATTTCTTGAAACTTGACTGCAGCACTTCCACTTACACAACCACTTGATCCAACCATCGAAATAGTTTTTACAAAATCTCTTACACCAGCAAACATGTAGATGCTATTGCTATTTCTTTTCCATGATACCATTAATGTATTTTGCTGTGGCAAAAATGATTAAGAAACTTATAACACAAGTCATGAAGGTTTCTAATTTCAATGTGTCTAACAAAGGATAGGATGCAATCATATTTGGATTTCCACTCATACCAACAAGTGTACTCTTGGTTCAGAAGACTTCATTTTCCAAAACATTTAGGCTTGCTTTGTCATGTCAATCAATATATTTTAATGGCAAACATTATTACTGGGCTGTATCTTGAGGAATATTGCTTTGCTAATGGCTAATTTTTGAGTAAGATGCTCAAGTGTTGGAAGCTTCTATAATCTCATTATTCATAAACCTGTTGGTAAAACTAATAAAATTGAGGTTTCCTGAGCTGCTAATATAGCAATGTTCAAAACGGCTAAGGCTGTGGTAGCTACAGATTTAATATCCCATGAGCTGGAGTTCATTGAAACTCTTTATGTCATCTCTTTATTTCTGCATGCATTACCATTCCAATATTCCAATATTTGGATGTTTAGGTTTCTTCTGAGTACTCTGGTTGCCACATATTACAACAATGATTTTATTTTCATGGCTGGTTTACCTCCCAATTTTCCAGTTTCTATTCATTTTTCCCAATTATTTTAAGAATTAAAGAATTTCAAAAATAAAAGATATATTCTGTTCAATAATAATAATGATTTCAAATAAAAAAAAAATCTTTTATACATTTACTTTATTTAATATGCTTAAATAAGATGTATGTCATTTACATGCTTAAATTACAAAATATATTGCTGATATTGAATGTCTATCAGCAGCACAGTCCATTAGACACCACCAGTCTGCTATCCATGCATTGGAAACCAATTTTATTTCTTACATGAAATAGTTCTATTAAACTGAGTAGGTCTTCCATATATATGTATATGCCTCTATACACACACACACACATATGTACTTATGCACATATATGTAAACACATAGTTTTATATGTACTTGCGTATATGTTTATCTACATAACTACGTATATGTGTATAAATGCATGTATATGTATATCTGTGTGTGTGTGTTGTGCTTCACTATGTATTTTGAATCATATATTGTTCTGTGCATTCTTGCACATAGTGATTAAAGCATCTTTTGTGATTCTTAATAAATTCTATTTATGTTTTTATCATATTCAATGTTATTATTTTGTAATAATACATGCTAAATTGCTTTATAATAATTTGTTTTAATTTTTATTTTGATTTATATTGTTCAATTATTAATTTTGATTCGTATTATTCCTAATCTGGCGTATGCTATTGAAACAGTACTAGATTAAAATAGCCATCAACTTATCATACTTAAAGTAAATAAAACATTAACAGGCAAGTTACTGTGGTTTTCATCTGAGATAAAATTTCTTATGGAGATGGTGTGTTTAAAAACATAATATATATCATTTGGAGTTGAAAAATTGTCCTTGCAGCAGCTAACAAGAACACCAGATGCATTTCAGCCCTTTTTGGCCTCATCAATGACATGTTCTCATTGGCAGCCATATGTCGCGGAAAGATTTGTCACCTCCAATATATGGAAACAATGAATAATACATTCACTGGTATTGTGAATAGCTGTCAGTTAAATAAATAATTTGATGTATGCAATTGAAGTAGTGTTAAATTTTAAAAACCACCTATGTATCATACTAAATGTAAATACACCATTAACAGGAAAATTACTGCACTTTTCATCTCAGATAAAATCTTTTATGGATGTGTTGTGTTTAAACACCCAGTGTATGTCGGAAAGCAGTGACTTCCAAGTATGCCTGAGGCATCTCAGTCTTTTGGGGCCTTTTCAATGATGTCTCTTATGAATGTGTTGTATTTAAAAACCCAGTGTATGTCAGAAGGCAGTAGCTTGCAAGTATGCTTTATGCATTTCGGTACACATAGCCAACCACATGCCTAGACAGGATTTGTTGCCTTCAGTGAACACTACAGTCATTGGTAGTCATCTATGCACCAGATTTAATATATATATGAGCACACAAGAATGCTGAAATGCATCTGGTATTATTACTAACCTCTACTGGGTTGATTTTTTTGTCTCCCTCTTATATATATATATATTGTGCTTTTAAACACAATACATTTATAAGAAGATCTATCTCTGATGAAAACTGCAGTAATTTGCCTACCAATGGTGTATATACATTGTGGTGTATAGATGGTTATCATATTGTTTCCATATGAGCTGAAATTTGAATTTAAAAATAAAAAAAGATGGTCATGTTGAAATGCTTTCATTTTTATTAATGTTTGATAACTTAAATAAAATTCTTAGTCTTTGCAAAAACCTGACTGCTGAAACTTGCATATTTTTAGCACATGTGCAAAGAAGAAAGTCAATCAGAATGTTTTGATTTGGCTTTGAAAATTTTCTATTTTGGACCATGATGTAAATGCTAACACTGACACAGACAACATTGTATTTTATCCACTCATCATACACCATCTTACTCTTGGTTAACGTGATTGGACTTCTACATGTCAAATTGTCTGTGTTCCATTTGATATTCTACTGCGTTTGTATTTCTGACTTGACAGAATTGTTTTCTCCAGCATTTTTTTCCCTTCTTTGCTTTACATTTTTCACTAAAGAGAGAAATTATAGCTATTACGGGTTCAATTTTGTTTTTTGTGCTGAAATAAATCGCATTATGGTGAGGCTCTTGTTCCAGTAGGATAATGGCTGGAGATTGAAAAAAAACTCTTAGATTGAAATTCATTATAATGGAATTTCCCCTACACACTACATATGTACATACTTGTATGTATGTATGTGTGTGTGTGTGTGTGTGTGTGTGTGTGTGTGTATATATATATATATATATATATATACAAAGTGCATTCCAGAATTTTTGAGACTTTATCAGGAGAGACATTTTTTAATTTCCTTATTAATTTTAAAAAGGTACAAAACTGTAATCTCCTTCAGAGTAGGATAATCTGACTTCAATGCACTTGTGGTGGTGCTCTAACTACATCATGAAGGTCCCATAAAAGTCCTCCAAAGTGAACGTGTCCAGGATCCTCTCTCAGCCTCCTTCATCTCCTTCATCTTGGAGAACAATCAAAAGTCACAGAGCAATATATATATTTACACAAATATATTTACATACAGCATAAAAAATATGGAACATTAAGAAGAAAAATATATAATTTCTTAATTTGACAGCTAATTTAGGAAGCTCAAAGTTTTGTAATAATTATAATATTCATAATTTGTCAATGGAATATACAAAAAGTCTTGGGTATGCAACCAATAAACAGTCACACAGAGATATTACAATAAGTTCCAGTCACATCCTCAAGAGATGGTTGACAAAAGCAGTTCATATAATAGTGCTAGAGATTCAATTAGTTGAAAGGAGAGGGGGGAAGAATAAAAACAAAAAGCAGAGGGAGAGAGAGGGGAAAACCTGTGACATAGGGGAATTGATGGAACAAACAGAGGAGGGGAGAAGTTAAAGTTAAGGTCAGTGGGGTGAAAGGAAGCACCACTGGTGGTCAAGGGAATCTCACTAAGCAGACAATGAATCAATTAGGGTTGGCAGCTGACCAGACAGAGAAACTGGAAGAGATAAGCAACACATAAAAGGAAAAGGGATAGGAGAGGAGGAAGGTATGCTGAGACAGGGAGAAAGTGGTACAAGGAGAATAGAGAAAGAAAATGCTGCTAGCATAACTAAGTAATAAGTAAAGGCATAACCACAATTAGGAGAAACCACAAAGACTTTTTTAATGGGAAAAAGCAGAATAAAATTTATGCTTACATTAAAAGATTATATCAAAGAACCTTTTGAGTACTCAAGTATTAAGATGGCAAGGGATACCCAATGATTCCTTGCAACATAACATACAAACACAGTAGTTTGTGTTGTATGGGGAAGCCCCACAAATTATGGGCCAAGATAAGATATAGGGAATATTCTGGGATTTGAGTTAGTGTATGTATGTAGTTTGGGAGGGAGAGAGCTTAGAGGCTCCATTTGAGAATGAATTCAGGTTAGCCCAGTGGTGGTTCTTAAAATCAACAGTGACTCTAATGTAGACCATAACTTAGCTGATTCATATGTTCATTTATCCTCAAGCTAGGACTGGTTACTAGTATGGAGCAGGCAGAAGGCATCACTGCTATCACGTGTATTAGGGTTACTAGTACTAGGAGCAATGTACCAGGGATGCTATTATTGAAGTGGGTAGGATTCCCAAAGCTCATAATATCTGGCAGATTAGAGTAGAGTCCAGATACATACATATTAATATATTTGTGTGTTATGAATATATATATATATATTTTACTCATACAAATATATAAATGTATGTATGTCTTGACACCATGTAATAGTTATAAATAAGTATACCATTATACAAGTGTTGCCTCTTGTTTCTGGTCTTCTGTGCAAACCATGTCTAGCTATGGAGAAATATTACCTTGCTTGGAAACAGATGAGATTTAACGGCAAGAAGCGCATCAGATTGCAGAAAACCTGCCTCAACATACTCTATCTGATAGATGCTAATATAGAATAGTAGATGTTAAAACAATGATGATGAAGAAAGGTGATATATATACACATACAAATTGTTCATTTGATATGATATATCTAAAGAGTTCTAGTACATTATTAGTAGATGGATAGGATGTTAAGAGACTTAGTTTTCAACATATGTGACTGTGCGGTAAGAAACTTGCTTCCCAACCACATGGTTTCAGATTTAGTCCCACTGCATAGCACCTTTGATGAGTGTATTCTACTGTAGCCTCATGCCAACCAAAACTTTGTGAGCGCATTTGGTTGACAGTATGTATATATGTATATATATGTGTGTGTGTGTGTGTCTTTGTGTCTGTTTTTGTCCTCACTGTTGATTGACAACTGGTGTTGGTATGTTTATGTCTCCGTAACTTAATGGTTCAGCAAAAGAGACTGATAGAATAAGTACCAGGCTTAAAAAAGAAAAAGCATTGGGGTTGATGCATTCAGCTAAAAATTCTTGAAGGCAGTGCCCCAGCATGGCCACAGTCTAATAGCTGAAACAAATAAAAGATAAAAGAAGATATATAAAGCAGAATATTGAACAGAACTCATTATTGGTAAAATTACATTCTGGAAAGACTACACATTAAAATAGAAATATTTTCAACAACAACTATCACAGTCATCATTATCATTACCTTCACCATTATCTATGACCAACATTATCATAATCACCACCATCACCATCAACTACATCATCATTATTATGAAGGTGATTATCAGCAGCATCCCCACCATCATCTTGATGATCATGACCACCACCACCACCATCTTGATTACTACATCACACCTACTATCACCACCACCACCACTTTAAGTACTATCACCACCACTATCGCTCCCGCCCCCAATTATCTTGACGATCACTACTATTATCTTGATCATCATCATTGCCATATTCACCTCAGTATCTCTATCTTCACTACCATCACCAACATTTCTTCTATCTCCTTTACTTCTACATTCTCTCTCACCCCTCCCACATTCTCTCTCTTTCTCTCCCTCCATCTCCCCTCTCTATCTCTCTCTCTCTCTCTCTCTCTCTCTCTCTCTCTCCCTCTCTCTCTCTCTCCTTCTGCTCTCATTTTTTGACAGCCCAGTAAACATGCCATGCAAATACAAACCATCAATTTCCTGGAATTTTGGACAATACCGATAGATAGATAGATAGAGACAGACAGACAGAAGGAGAGAGAAAGATTGATTGATAGAGAGATACAGAGAAATATAGAGTGATAGATAGAGAGAAAGACAGATAAGGAGATAGAGAGATAAACAGAGCTAGACAGCCAGATACAGAGAGAGAGAGAGAGAGAGAGAGAAAATGAGAGATTTATTTAGTGAAGAATGGGGTGAGAGGTCAACATTTTTGAGAAACCATTTAGTTGGTGCTTCATTATGTATTCATCGGCAGTGCTGTGCACACTCAACATTCTGTCATGTTGAATTGTCAGTAAGTTGAAAGATTGCATAGATTGCTGTCCAGTTTGCCTTTCACACAGTAGATGGAGAGTAAGCAGCAGCAGAAGCAGAAGTGTATGATTTAATGCAGAAGTTGGTGGTGTAATAAATAAAATTAATCGTGACAATAAAGATGGTAATGAAGGCTGTTGTTGTTGTTGTTGGTTTTGATGATGGCTAGTGAGTGTGTGAGGGGGAGAGAGAGTATTATTGTTGCTATAATAGCTATTTATTCTGCTTCTGCTACCACTACTACTACTACTATTACTACTAATAATAGTAATAGTAATAACAATAATAATAATAATAATAATAATAATAACAATAAAATAACAATAATAGTGATAATAGCGATAATAATAGTGATAATAATAATAATAATAATAGTAATAATTATAATCTTTTCTACTAAAAGCACAAGGCCTGAAATTTGGGGGAGGGAACTAATCGATTACATCAACCCCTGTGCATAACTGGTACTTATTTCATCACTCCCAAAAGGATGAAAGGCAAAGTTGACCCCCACCAGCATTTGAACTCAGAGCGTAAGAACAGATGAAATGCCATTCAACATTTTGCCCAGCATGCTAATGATTCTTCCAGTTCTCCACTTTAATAATAATAATAATAATATCAACCAGGAAAGTATTAGGTAGTTGAAAAGAACAGATAGCATAGTACCATAGGCTGCAGGCATCAAGCCTGCTATGCATGCATGATTCCAGGAGTTCCAACAGAACCTATGATAAAAAGAAGTAATAATAATAATCCTTTCTACTATAGGCACAAGGCCTGACATTTTGGGGGAGGGGGCCAGTCGATTAGATTGACTCCAGCATGCAACTGGACCCCGAAAGGATGAAAGGCAAAGTCAACCTCGGTGAAATTTGAACACAGAACATAATGATGGACAAAATTCTGTTAAGCATTTTACCTGGTGTGCTAACAATTCTGCCGGCTCACCATCTTAGTAATAATAATTATAACAACAACAGTTTCTTATTGAGGTGCAAGGCTTGTGAGTTGTGGTTTTGTGGGGAAATTTAAGGACCACAAATTGTCATGCTAAGACAGTGGTATAACAAATTGTTCTCTCTCGTTCTTTCTCTCTCTCTCTCTCGGTATGTATATATATATATATATATATATATATATATATATATATATATATATATATATATCCTATATCTGCCTGACATGTCTGGGCAAAGTGGAAGAGAATAAAGTATTAAGAACCAGCAATAACTGGGAAGCTGAGAGAGAACTCATATTTGAGAATGAAGTGTTTTGGCTCACAGCACCAAAGACCAAAATTAGAAGCTACCAGAAACATCATAAAATGATGTATGAAATGTAACTTCAGAATATGTGGAAGTTTTCTAGATGTGTAAGCATCGCTGTGTGGTAAGAAGCTTGCTTCCCAACCACATGGTTTCAGGTTCAGTTCCATTGCATGACATCTTGGGTAAGTGTTTTCTTATATAGCCTCAGGCCAACCAAAGCCTTGTAAGTGTATTTGATAGGCAAAAATTGAAAGAAGCTTGTTGTGTGTGTGTGTGTGTGTGTGAGTGTGTCTGTTTGTCCTCACCACCACTTGACAATCAATAGTGGTGTGTCTACACCCCCATAACTGATAGAATAAGTACCAGGTTTAAAGACATAATAAGCACTGGGGTCAGTTCATTCAACTATACATTCTTCAAAGCTGTGCCCCAGATTGGCCACAGTCTAATGACTGAAACAAGTAAAAGACAAAAGATTAACTGTCACACACAGTTTTAACTACAAGGGAATATAAACAGATACGACAGATGAAAATACTTATTATCAGTCTCAGTTTGATCAATGGTCAAATGTATTCAAGCCTTCACCTGTGACTACTCTTGTCATTTTAGTGGCATTTAGGATTACTTTATCAATATGAGATATAGTAGATTAAATTGATCGTTGTATTTTTCTCGTACTTATTTTTTTGACCCCCACTTCTGTCTTCCTCCAAATCAGGAAAGGTAATTTTAAATATATCAGGATTTAAACCTTGAACATAAAAGACTGTAACTAAATAAGATAAGGCATTTTTTTTTCCATTTCTCAACTAATTTTACCATCCTCCACTTTTAATAATAAAAATCATAATAATAATAACAACAAACAAGATGAGGACAAATATCCGTCGAATGTATATAATGTATATAATAATAACTTCTGAAATTCCACATTTTATAAATGTCCTTACTTCTATTCTGATGCATAAATTTTTAGGTCTTCATAACACAGTTTCATTATGTTAAAGATTTTGATTCATAGTTATGGTTGTTGAAACATGAACTCATGTCACTACTGCAAATAGAACAATAGGTGCAGTGCAAAGTAATGAAAGCAAATACAAACGTAGGTATGATTTTTTAAAGATCTGATATAGCTTGTTCAAATTGTGTATGTTGGTAGAGTAATTCTTTCTCTATAGAAAGATTTCATTCATCAAAGTCTCCACAAGCAATGCATTTGCATCATTGTTGAATCCAATTCTTGGATTTTCTTTGAAAAATGTAAATGTGTACTGTTATCCCCACTTCACAGCCACTTTTATATTGTGTGCATCATCAAATGATTTTCCACAAACTGTCTTCCTCTGGACTGAACAGGTGGAAATTGAAGCTGTATGGTAAATGGGGACCACTGACCAGCCCAATTTGCTAGTTGTCTGATTTGTTGCTAAAGCTGTGTGTGGTCATCCCTCCAAAATAGTCACCTTGACTTTCCATCCTAATCACTGGCTCTTGTATGTTTTAGGCCTTGGAGACAAGTTGTGATGCCATTTCATGCACTGAACTTTTATTTCATTCCCTATCATCAGATCAAAAAAATATGTTTCTTTATTGGCTTCAAAAGCTCCTAGTCAATCAGAGAAGACTGCCATCTTTGCTTTTTCAAATCAGATGTTAACTACTGAGTTACCCACTTTGCACATAGTTTCCAATACCCAAAGTCTTCTACCATCTTCTGTATTGCATTGTAACTTGTTTGTCTGCATGGATCAGTTCATCCACTCATCGGCAATTCATATCTGTGATCAATCTCCCACTGTGTGGTTGGTCTTCACTGCTGTTTCCTTTTTTACACTTCTTCAATCATCTATGCACATTGCTTTTGTCATCGGAGTCATATCCATAAGCAACTTGTTGACTCCAGTGGATGTCAGACTGCCTGCATCTCTCCTTTGTCAAGAACTCAATGAGAATACACTGTTTCTGCTTCAAATCCATTATTTGCCAGAAATGAATAGTTAGTATTGAGGAAGAATTTCTCTATCAACATGTGCTTGCTTGAGCAACCTATGTCAGTTAATAGAAATGTTATGCCCACTTTTTCAGTACAACACTTGTATTATGAGATAATAATGAAAACAACCTGGCCGTAATCATCTCCAATATGCCTGTCCAAACTGATAAGAAAGTGAAACCATCTAATTATAATTATCAAGAGTTGGAATGAAAATCTATGTAATCTGGCAGACACTTTGTTTCTATCTGATCAAAATATTACCCAAAAGGAAGTTGAGAAACTTTCATAGTATATGGCTCAGAAACTAAAATAAACAGATACTGGGTATGAAAGTGGATACATTTCATTCCTTTTACATCTATTTATTCATGCTAGCATGGGTTTGACTGATACATATTACTGATGAATGCCCTTCATGTTGCTAACATTTCCATTTTTTTCTATATGGTAATTTTCATTCATTCATTCTGGAAAGCATAGCACCACTGTCCAAAGCTCAGAGAATTTTCAAAGTAATGCAAAATGTAAACATTCACACACACGAACACACACACACACACACACATTACAGGTATTGTAAGGTCTTCATCCACTAAATTCACTTACAAAGCATTGGTAAGTTTGAGATTACAGTAAAGGATACTTACCCGAAATGTTGTGCAATGGAATTGAACCTGAAATCATGTGGTTGCAAACTGAACTTCTCAACAATACAACCATGCCTGTACCTTACCAATGATAATTGATGCATTAAGTTACTGTCAGCAAAATATGAACAAAATACTCAATTTTGCACACAGTCCATAAGACAGCTCCACTAGACATAGCCTGCATCTTGTGCAAAACACTTTTCACTTAATCACATAACTGAAGTAGTACATTCTCTCTGCATACAACACATACCCTAAATAATCAGCACCCAGTAAAGTAGAATAACTCACACAACACATAATCCGTGGAATTGCCACCAAACAATTTAATGCAGGGATCAGCAAACCAGGGTAAATTATCCCAGGTGGGGTAAAACTGAAATTCTTGTGGGTAACGAGGACTTTTTAAACATAAGTAAAATTACATGAAAAACATGTTCCTTGTTATGACAGAATTTTTTCTTCTGGCAACACTGCATCTGTCCAATGTAGTGGACATGTAAATAGATTCAATAAATAGAGTCAATAAACCTTTTGAATTCAAAGAATCTATGATTTTCTTCCTTTCTAATCAAGGGGCTAACGTAAATAAATACATTTGGGGTAATTGGTTAAAAAAGTTCCCTGACCCTTGATCTAATTCAGTGATGTATACTAACACAACCACCAACCACTAAATATAACATATACAATTACATAATGGAACTTACACTACTACATAATTGATACACAACATTATGATACCAAATGCCCTCATTTGACTCAGTTGCCACTCAATACACCACATAACCTACTCGATACATAGAAAACACAATCACTGGCCAATGTTAAAATGCGTAACACCATCATCACAGCTTATAGAAAATGTGCCATCCATCAAAATTACACAACTTATGTTGCAAACTAAATTAACATCAGAAACAGCGAAACAAACAATGCAATGCAAAAGTAAAATTCTACATTTCCAAAAACCAATGTTGCACATACCAGGCACAGGTGTGGGTGTGTGGTAAGAAGCTTGCTTCCCAACCACATGGTTCTGGGTTCAGTCCCACTGTGTAGTACCTTGGGCACATATCTTCTACTATAGCCTCAGGCTGACCAAAGCCTTGTGAGTGGACTTGGTAGATGGAAACTGTGTGTGTGTGTATGTGCCTTTGTGTCTCTGTTTGTCCCCCATCACCATCACCACTTGACAACTGGTATTGATGTGTTTATATCTTCATAACTTAGCTGTTCAGTAAAAGATATTGATAGAATAAATACTGGGCTTAAAGAAGTGCTGGGCTTAATTCATTCAGCTAAAAATTCTTCAAGGCTATGCCCCAGCATGGCCACTGCCAAATGACTGAAACAAAAGATAATTTAAACACCTCAAGAGCATGAAGATGCACCTAGAGATAGAAGCTCATATAAATTGCTGAAAACCTAATGAGGATAATAAAGATCTTTAAATAGGCCCAATAGGCCACAAATTTCTAGGGAGGAAATTAGTCAATTTAATTGCCCCATGCCCCCAGCATTTGACTGTTTTTTTTTTATCAACACTAGGAGGGTGAAGGATAACATTGACTTCAACTAGATTTGAACTCGGGAACATAGAGTGGAACAACTAAAATAAAGTAAGGCATTTTGTCTGACACTTTTTGTTGATTCTGCCGATCCAACAATGACAACAACAAAAATAGTTTGTTATAATAATGATAATATATCAGATATCTCCATTTGGCACAAAAACCGTAGTTGATTAAATCAACACCTTGGATAGTAACGAGGAAACATTAATGGCCACTGTTTCATTTAAGTTTTAAATTCCTGTTAGATCATCAACTAGTGAAGCTTTGGATGTCTATGTCTTGTTACAGTCTGGTTGATTAAGAGCATCATTACTGCAGTCTGTCGTCTTGGGTTTTGAAGAGCTAAGCAGTTGACCCTCATTGTTTTGCATCGTTAACATCATCATCATTATCAATATCTTCAGTTACTATCACTGATGCCATCATCATCATCATCATTGCATTGGCCTTCAACCTCATATTTAATATCATTATCAATGTCATCATGTCAAACACCATCATAATAATCATCATCATCATCATCTACATCAACATCAATCAATCACAAATATGATTTAAATGCTGTCTGAAAACTACTCTTTTACATCTTATAATTTCTTCCTTTCTCTCTTTCATCATCATCATCATCATCATTATCATCACGATCATCACTATCATCACCATCACCACTAACCTCATTTTCACCACCACTGCCACAAACACCTTCCTTCTGATCATCATAATCTTCATCTCACTTTTATCATTATCATCTTTCAGTCATCAACATCTCTGTTTGGCTGTCTCCTGCTGTTTATGTCTGTCTCCTCTTGAAGCACTCTTCCCCTCCCCCTTCTCTCTGTGTGTCTATCTCTGCACACGCCTCTATAACACACTACTCTCTCTCTCTCTCTCTCTCCATTCTCAAAAGACTGACCTTTATGTATCAAATTATTTCATCTTTTCACTCTTCTGGAAGCAAGAAAAATAGAAATGTATTTTTGTTTTGTTTTTGGAATTATATTTAGATACTTTTTAAAAATCTTTTTTTTTAATGTTATTTTCCAGGTTAAATTTCTTTGTGTAAGTGTATCTGTGTGTGTATGAGTGCATGAGTGTGTGTATGAGTGCATGAGTGTGAGTTTGTGTGTGTGTGTGTTGTATTGCATAGATGAGTGTATATACTTTGTGAATGAATATGCATGTTAATGTGAATATGTATATGAGAGTGTGTCTGCGAACATATATATATATGTGTGTTTGTATGTGTAATTTGAGTGAGCTCTTGAAAGTAACTGTTTTAAGTATATTGTTTTTACTATTAGTTTCAACTTGAAAAATATTCTCTTAGAGAAACAAATTTTTTTTGATTATTAATCTTGAGAAAATCTCAGGAAGATTTTCTTGATTACTTGAAATTGTTAAATTGTTTTACCAAATATATTTGTACAAAGAAGTATACCTCTCTCTCTCTCTCTCTCTCTCATTCTCTCTCTCTCCATCTTTTCTCTTCTCTCTTTCTCTCTCTCTCTTTCTCTCTCTCTCTCTCTCTCTCTCTCTCTCACTCTCTCTCTCTTTCTCTCTCTCTCTCTTTCATAGACACACAGAGTTGGGGGTGTATGTTTGTCGATGTAGTTATGTGTATATGTATTTGAATATGTTGAAATATATATTTGAGTGCACGCACACACACACACACACACACACAAACATATATATGACTGGCTTAATTTGGTTTCCATCTACTAAATCCACTCACAAGGCTTTGGTTGGCCCAAAGCAATAATAGAAAACACCTGTCGAAGGTGCCACACCACGGAACTGAACCTGGAACTATGTTGTTGGAAAGTAAACTTCTTACTACACACCTATTCCTGATTGGGTATGATTTTTGTTTTAAGACAGTGAACTGGCAGTATCATTGGAGCGTCAGCTAAAATGCCTTTTGGTATTTATTCCAGCTCCTTACTTTCTGAGTTCAAATGCCATCAAGGTTAAATTTGCCATTCATCTTTCTGATCTGTATAAAATAACATATCAATCCAGTGCAGTTGATTAATAGAATTGTTAGACCAGTGGGTGAAATACTTTGCCACATTTATTTTGGCTCTTTAGATTCTCAAGAGCCAGACACACATGGCAAGTTTGTCTCTTCTAATCAACCGGATGATATTTTCTAATTTGAAGGAAAGTGATGGGGGAAAAAACAATTGTGTTCTCTCACAGAAATTCTACTAAAATTATATGGCACATGTTAAAGAAGACACTAAGGCTCATTCATTGCTGTATAAATGTAAGAAAAAAAGGATACAATTTGGAGGAAGTTTGGCTGATCTTTCTTGCAGGTCAAATAATCACAGCATGGCTTCTTCTATGTGATTGTGTTAGCAAGTGTTTGTATGTCTCTTTCTGTGGGTGTGTATATATAAATATTTCCATCTGAGTATAAGTATACTTGGCTATCTTTACACATATATATATATATATATGTATGTATGTGTATGAGGGGGTGCTGGAAAGTTCCTGGCTTTGGGTAAAAGAAAATACAGGAGGATCAGTTAATTATGATTTTATTCATCATATTCCCCTCTCAGATTGATAGACTTATTGCAGTGGTCCTTCAGTTTTTCTAAGCCCTGTAAAAGAACGTAGAAAGTTGGGACGCCAACCAGACCTTTCATGATATCCTTAAAGCTAGGAACTTTCCAGCACCCCCTCGTGTGTGTGTGTGTGTGTGCATACATGTGCGTGTGTGTGTGTGAAGATATGGTTATGAGTATGTATACTGAGTATGTATGTGTAGTTGTGTGTGAGGTGTTAGGCATGTGTGTATTTGTATGTGTAGTTGTATGTATGGCAGTGTGTACATGTGATTGTATATGTTCTTTTTCAGTGATTATGAGTAAGTGTAATTAAAAACGAGGCGCTCTTGGTTGCAAAGGATTTAATCAAACTTAAGAAATCCCGCAAAGTCAAATGTATTATTTCAAAGTTTTCTCTTAATTTTAGATTCTTTCTTCCTTATTTTTTAAACTCTTCCACCATTGCCTTCCCTTCCCACACCTTCATGTTTTGGTTTTTGATTCTCTTTGAAGTTAACCATTCCACAGTGTTCCTTGAAGATTATATATCAAAGAGAATGGCCATGCAGTGTATTTGGTATAAGATTTCAAGAAGCAATAACAACAACAACAATAACAATAATAATAATAATAATAATAATAATAATAATAATAATAATAATAATAATAATAATAATAATAATGATGATGATGATGATGATGATAATGATAATAATGATGATGATGATGTTGATGATGTAGATGCAAGGCCAACTATTTTGAAACAGGGTAGGATTAGTTGATACCATTGGCACCAGCACATGGCTGGTACTTCCTTTCTTCTGCCTTGAAAGGATGAAAGACAAAGTTGATCTTAGTGGAATTTGATCTCAGACCATAAGGAGCCATAGCTGCATATCATGACGGATGTTGTCCAATGCTCTCATGAGTCTGCCAATTCACCAAGCTTATGATAACAATAATGGGTTCAAATTTTAGCACAAGGTCATTAATTTGGAGGGAGGCATAAGGTGGTTAGATCAGCCCAAGTGCTAAACTGCTACCCATTTTATTGACTCCCAAAAGGATGAAAGATAAAGCCGACTTCTGCATAATTTGAACTCAAAATGCTGCTAAGCATTTTGTTCGGTATGCTAACCATTCTACCAGCTCATTGACTTATATATAAATTTTAAAATAACAATAATAATAATTTTTTTATAAACTAGATACAAGTCTGGGAATTTGGTGGGAAGCGGAAGTCATTTACATAGACCCTGATATTTAACTGGTAGTTTATTTTATCACCCCCAGAAGGATTAAGGATAAAGTTTACTTAGCAAGGATTTGAAATCAGAATGTAAAGATATGAAAGAAATAACAGAAAGCATATCGCCTGATGTTCTGACCATTCTGCCAACTTGCTGCCTTCATAATGATGATGATAATGCTTTCCTTTGACTACAAGGATAACAGATGAGGAAACATTACAAGGGCAATTTACAAAAATGTTGGGCCTTACATAGAATTGTGAGAAAATATGCATAGCAAATAATAATAGCACAAGACCAAAGCCTCCCCACCAGAAATTAGCAAAAACATGTAATGAAAAGAAACATAAGTAACTGCAGAATATGTGGAGATGGACAAGAAACAATAAATCATATTGTCTCTGGCTGCCCACTCCTGGCTAAGAAGGAATATATTCAGACACAATAGAGTTGGGATCTATATACACTGGAAGCTATGCCAACACTATGGAATAGCCACAGGAAAAAGATGGTATAGACACATGCCAGAAAAGGTCACAGAAAATGAGAAAGCAACCATACTCTGGAATATGTCAATACACACAGAGAGAGAAATTAAGGTCAATAGGCTGGATATAGTCATCAGAGATCATCAAGAAAAAAATGCTTTCTAATTGATGCCAACAGATGACAGTGTTTCTCTAAAAGAAATGGAGAAACGTTCAAAATACAAAGACCTGGATAGAGGTAACTAGAATGTGGAGTCTAAAAAGAGAAACAATTCCTGTCATAGTAGATGCATTAAGTATGCTACAAAAAAATATTCAGACAAATACATAACAAAAACACCAGGACTTACAAGTATATGCAACATACAGAAAACAGCACTACTAGGCACTGCGCACATCATACATAAAGCACTTTCAATACAGTGAAAATAAGAGCATCACAACAAACCACAGCACATACCCAAGGCACACAGAGCTGCCCCCGATAGTGCAGTGAAAACATGTGATAAAAATAAGACTACTGAATAATAATGATAATAATAATAATTAGTACCAGTGGCTATCATGGTTTCTGATCTTAGAAGTGTTATGTACCTGTTTTGTCTTGGTGTAAAAGATGGTCTACAGGAAATATTCTGCTCAATACCACAGATTTGCTTGTCAGTTTCTTCACCTTAACCAGTTGAGCATGTCCCTTAATGGCTGATGATATGTGCATCTCTGAAAATGAGCAGGAATAGTGCGGAAGCATCATAGCCCCTGGAAGTATGAGTGTTTTGTTCATCATTTTTAACCTTTATTCAAGGACCTTTTGAGCAGGATGGGCTACTCAACCTGGAGAGAAAAATTCTAACTGGGCCCCACTTGCAAAGTTATGTGCCGTTTATCTTGATATGAGGTCACCATTTCATGCACATATGGTTGTGATACATGTACCTGGTGTACCCTTATCAGATGGGTGGTTATGATGAGTATATTGGGCTTCATATATTTGTATCCTAATCTCACTTTGATGGAATGTGCTGCTCTCTCACTCAGTAATAGTAATGATGATGATGATAATAATTTCTAATTTAAGTACAAGGCCAATAATAATAATTGTAATTACAATTAATTTTATTTGTCACTAGGCATCAAAAAAAAAAAATTGTTTTCATTTATTTGTCACTATAGCAACAGATGAAGAAGACATTATAGAGATAGATTACAAAAAACATGGGAAATCCAATGAGTAAAATAAGAAAAATAAAGTATTAGTTCTTTAATTTATTTTGGCACAAATAACTATTCATGTACACAACTGCATGATAGAAAAGCTTGTTGCAATGTACATATATAGTTATATAAAAGGAGAGTGTGGAACTAGAATGTTTCACAGTATATTAGGATATATTCAACATTGGGGACATAAAAACAGATGAATGAATAATATATACACATATATACATGAAGGTATATAGCTGTGTTGTTAAGAATGCCTTCTAAGTGAATTTGGTAGATGGAAACTGTATGGAAGCCTGCCATATTTGTGTAGGAATTTGTCACCTACCAACTGTAAACAACTAACCAATGTTTGTTTCCATTTGTATAACTTAGCGGTTCAGCAAAAGAGACTTAATAAAAGTACTGCAATCAGTTTGTTCAACTAAAACTCTTCAAGGCAGTGCTCCAGCATGGCCACATACCAACGATTGAAAGAAGTAAAATATAAAAGATTGTTACATTGATATAAATAAAAGCGTATGTAGAAGAACAACAAATGAAGACAACTCATCCACCCTTGGGTGAAGAGCCCCTGTTTGATCAGGGCACTGCATATCCCTGTTCCTCTTTACTTCTGTGTTTGACATAGTCAAAATGTTCCACATAGACGTTCACATAATCAAAATGTTCAGCCCCAAAAGTTCATGTCTGCAACTCGGGTATTGCAGTGGGTAAGAAAGGGCCCATATCCTACTGGGAATTAAGACATAACTGCTCTTAGACTATGAGTTTGGTTTTTATTAGCAGTCAGAGCTTATCTCAACAGCCACATCATTCCAAACATCAGCCAGGATTTTTTTTTAACACTGTTCCTTTAAGAGCATAATAAAAAAAAACATTTTTCTTTTTTTTTATGACAATATTTTTTATGACAGAATTTTTTTTATGTAACTCTTTTAAGTTCTGTATTATATTCATAATTAACATTTCTCTTTGACTGGCCACACTAGCAAAACTGTTGTTGTTATTGCCCATCATCATTTAACATGTTTTCTATACTGGCATGGGCTGGATGGTTTGACAGGAGCTAATGAGCCAGAGAACTGCATCAAACTCTACCCTGTTTTTTTTCTACTTTTATCACTATTTGTGTGCCAAGTGCCCCTCCTCAGTCTACACCTAATCCAGGATTGCAGCTTAGTCAGAGACAAGCTGTGGAAGAGTGAGTCTGACAAACGGTGACCGTCAACATTGGAGATGCTGCAGCCTGAGCACATGTCTATGCACCAGCAACCATGGCATGCCCAGGCCTCCATTCAGTGGCTGTTGACAGCAGATGGAGTGCCTTACCAGCAGAACATGACCCCTCCACAGAAAGTAGAAGAGTATGCGGACCAGTTTGTTCAGCCAGCATAAGGGTCAAGGGACGACAGTCAAGTGGCAATGATGATGATGATGATGACGATGACGACGACGACGACGACGGAAGAAAAAGTGAACAACTGATAAATAAGTAGGAAATAGGCAGGTTGAGGCAATGAAGAAAGTAGACATGACACCAGTAGTGATTGGTGCACTTGGAAATACAAGTACCCAACTATTAACCTTGCTCAAAAATATTGTACCAAATATAGAAAGAACAAAAATCATCATCACTTGGAACTGCAACAGTTCTCTGCAGAGTTCTTAAAGCATGACCAGTAAACAAGTGTCACCTCAGTCTGCTGGCTGTGGACAGCTGATACTTTTGATCATACCCAGCAAAATAAAGCCAAGAGTTTTCATGAAATAATAATAATAATAATAATAAGAAGAAGAAGAAGAAGAAGAAGAAGAATAACAATAATACCAATAATAATAATAATAATAACAACAACAACAAGAACACTCAGACAGCACAAACCTCCGCCAAGGCAATACTAAAAATAGATGGGTAGAGTGCAGATAAGAAAAATAGATGGGTAGAGTGCAAATAAGAAAAATAGATGGGTGGAGTGCAAATAAGAAAAATAGATGGGTAGAGTGCAAATAAGAAAAATAGATGGGTAGAGTGCAGATAAGAAAAATAGATGGGTAGAGTGCAAATAAGAAAAATAGATGGGTAGAGTGCAGATAAGAAAAATAGATGGGTAGAGTGCAGATAAGAAAAATAGATGGGTAGAGTGCAAATAAGAAAAATAGATGGGTAGAGTGCAGATAAGAAAAATAGATGGGTAGAGTGCAGATAAGAAAAATAGATGGGTAGAGTGCAGATAAGAAAAATAGATGGGTAGAGTGCAGATAAGAAAAATAGATGGGTAGAGTGCAGATAAGAAAAATAGATGGGTAGAGTGCAAATAAGAAAAATAGATGGGTAGAGTGCAGATAAATGATAATTTGATAACATTTTTGGTGACATGAATCTTCCAAAAACTCAGCAAACTAAAACTGATTTTGAACCATTTCACATTTGGCCTGAGCTTCTTCATGTCTGGTCATTCTTGTTTTTGTTATGTAATCTTGGGTGAAGCTTCATTAAATAGATCTGTGATCAAAAATATTCTAGGACCACATGGAAGTGCTTTTGTTGATTTATTAGTAGTGGCTTCAGTGTTTTAGCTTGCTGTTTACCATTTCCTTCAACTGACCCTCTCCTTCCACTCATGAAAAACTCTGAGTGCAGGGAATGGTCCAGTTCATGGTGCCACTGCAACCACCACTACTACCACTACTGATATTGTTTGTTAATAAAGTTTAAGATGATGGTGAATGGTGGGGATATATTTTTATGATGTTTATGATAATGATGATAATGAGACAATAGGTTGTGCAGAGGATGATAGTGATGAATATTGAGGAAGATGGTACTGTGATGTTTACATCATGATGATGGTGGCAGTGGCAGTGGCAGTGGCAGCGGCAGTGGTGGTGATGAAGAGAATGTTGATAGAAATTCAGGAAAATGTTCTGCATACTTTAATTGTTATGAATGAATTAGAGTTGAATATTAAAATAAAATAATAATAATAATCATAAAAATAAAAGGCACAGTAAAACAAAAAATAACCAACAAATTTTTTTTTTTTTTTCAAAAATACGAAAACAAACCCTCCCCCTAGTGCTTTCAGTGTCCCTGTCCTGCAAGAGATGCTAAATATTTGTATGGGGTAAGAGGATGGGTATGCCATAAAAGTCCAATTATATAATGAATCATTAATGCGTGTGTGCGTGTGTGTATATCAAAATTTTTACTTTGTAAGAAAAAAAATTAACAATGAAAATTCAAAGTAATCAAGACAATACATGAGATGAAACCCTGCCTACAGACTCAACTTCTTCTTGTTCTTGTATTTCTTGTGGCCAGACTTGTAGTTGATGTTGAAATTGTGGTGGTGATGGTTAATATTCATTTTCTTTCAGTTTTTTCTTTTTTATTATTATTATTATTATTTTTTTGTCTTCTTCTTCATTCTCCTTTGCTCTCTTCTTCATTTTTTTCTTTTCTTCATCCTCCTCTATCAACGTCATCACCATTATCAAGAAAGCAGCAATTTTAAAGAAAGTAAATCCAGTAGGAATGAAAGCCAAGTTAATTTGAAGCTAAAATTCTAATCAAGCAAAGTTCCTTTAACGAAGAACTGACAATTAAATCAAAATGATAATTGGATGACAATAGCCTATGCTTTCTCCAAGACACTAATTTACACTCCCTGGAATGATTGTGTGTGGTGTGTGTTTGTGTGTGAGTGTGCATGTGTGCAGAAATGTCTAAATACGCCTCTTTTGTTTTCCATGCATGGAAATATGTGTACATGTGCATGCATTCTATGCGTGAATATATATTCCTTTTGATTTGTGTATTTCTGTGTGTAAATGTGTAGAAACGTCCATGTGTATGGCTATTGTGTTGAATGTGTAAAAATCAGCGAATGCAAGTCTTTGTGTATGTGTGCCTGTACTACAAATGTTTATGTGTGTGTCTTTCAGTGCATGTCTGTCTGTCTCTGTGGGTTTATACAAAAGTCTGTGTGTGCTTCATTTGTTTTTCATGTGTATATTTTGTGTGCATTTTGTGTTAATGTGAAAGTGCTTGTGTGAATGTGGTTGAGTGTATGTATGTGCAAAACATATATGTATGCAAATGTCTGTGTATGTGTATGCCTAGAAAGTGTACCTGTCTCTGCATGTGCTATGTATGTATAAAATTCCAAATATATCTCTTTTGTTCTTGATGTGTACAAAATCTTTGTGAGTAAAAATGTGTATATTTCTATGTTTATATATGTGTCTGTTTGTAAAAGTGTGTATATTGTCGTATTTGTATATATCAATGTACATGTGCATCTATATACAACAATGTGCATATGGTATCTGTGTACCTATAAACAAATTTGCATATGTTTATGTGTGTGCATGTGTTGTGTGTACAATGACATATATGTTTGTAGCAGTGTGGGTGCATGCACAAACTTCTGTATGTATATATATAAATATATGTATACGCATACATACATATATATATCTATGTATATACATATATATATATATGTATATATATGTAAATACATACATATATATATATGTATATATATGTAAATACATACATATATATATATCTATGTATATATATGTAAATACATACATACATATATATATCTATGTATATATATGTATATACATACATATATATCTATGTATATGCATATATATATACATATATATATATATACATACATATATATATATATATATATATATATATACATACAAACATACATACATACATACATATGTGTGTGTGTTTTTACACGAAGATATCTTTGTATATATTTGAATGCATGTTTTGGTAGATGTATATATAGGTGAGTTTTTTTTTTTTAAGGTAAGTAGGCAGGTATGTATGTATACATGTATGTATGCAATCATTTACATTCATGCACACACATTGTTATCTAAAATAAACACCAATTTTATATTGCGTTTGTTCTTCGCTATCTGATATATTCTGTTTGCTGTTCATGCTTCTACAAAGAACTGGACACCAACTGCCATCAAAGATAAGTGGAAGGAAGAGTGTTGGAACAACTGGAGGGGAGGATGGAAGTTAAAAGAAGAAAAATCCTTATCAACAACAGCAACTATGAAGATGTTGATAGTGATACTTATAGTGATAATGATGATGGGGATGATCACAAGTTATGTATGTGAGTGTGTATGTGTGTCCATGCGTATGTATACGTTTGATTTTACAACAAGAGACAGAGGACTCAGTACTTAAAACAGTGTGTACTTATTTTATATATTTTTTTCATTAGCTGGAAATACTACAGCAAGTTAGTCAGAGACTAACCAAAGCATATAAGAAATGTAATTTTTTTGCACAAAACTCCAGGCTCCTGAGTAATTCCTGTATTGTTCTCACCTGACATATATAGGCATGATTGTGTGTATATGCATGTATATGTGCATATTCTTTTATTCTTTTACTTGTTTCTTGCTGGGACACCACCTTGAAGAATTTTTAGTCAAATGAATTGACCCCGGTACACATATTTTCTAAAGCCTAGTACTTATTCTATCAGTCACTTTTGCCATACTGCTAGGTTATGGGAATATAAACACATCACCACTGGTTGTCAAGCAGTGGTGGGTGACAAACACACAGGCATGCATGCACACACATGTGTGTGTTTGTGTGTGTATATATATATATATATGTATGTATGTGTGTGTTGGTGATTTTGTTTTCAGAAAGCCATATGTGGATGATAGTGTTTGAAGTGTAAAAACTTAAACTTAGTGGCTACTTTTTAGACTTGAAATATTCCTACCTTTGTAAAGTTTTAGGGAAAATAAAGCATTTTTATTCCACATTTTAAAGTATATTGAGTTCTTTAATATATAATTGGTCTGAGGCAGTGAGCTGGCAGAATAGCAAGCACACTGGGCAAAATGCTTAGTAGCAGTTCATCTGTATTTACATTCTAAGTTCAAATTCCACCGAGGTCTACTTTACCTTTTATCATTTCGGAGTCAATGAAATAAGTACCAACTGAGTACTGAGGTCAATGTAGTTGACTTACTCCCTCCACTGAAGTTGCTGGCCTTCTGCCAAAATTTGAAATCAACATATAACTGGTCTTTTTAGACTTCAGATTAAATGTTTTACATATATAAATATATATACTATTGTTAATATATGCAGCTGGTACACTAGACCTCTCTTGAGAAAATTCCTGTTTGGGAGTCAGCCCACACTTGACACCAAAGTTTGCATATTAGGTAAACTGCCCTATCAGCAATGCATTTACAGTCTTTGTAATTTGTAATAAATGCAGGATATCTTATATTGGCAGCACCATTCCTAAACTGCACTTATGCATGAAAGGCTAAATTTTATAAATGCTTCTGCTATCAAGACATCTGGAGAGATGTTATAATGAAGATACTATTGTTATTATCAAAACCACAATGAAAGATCGAAACTAATGACTAAAGAAGGTATTTTGATTAATAAACCATGTCTGTCCATTAACATGAACAGAGCTTGTTGATTGGTTGAAAACACTACTAATCTGCACGTGATTGAACCTTCCTCTCTGTTAGCATTCAGAAAATATCTGCTTAGTTCTTCAGCACTATGCAGATGGAGCTAAGTTCATCTTCAATTTACTTGATATGGGCTTTTTTAGTCTGAAATATTAATATAAAATAAAAAGATAAACCAATTTCTAGTTTTCTTTCTGATTAAATCCATTCATTTCCATACTTTTATGTAGTGTCTTTTTAAACACTATTAATGTGTGTGCGTGTGCAAGTGTGTATAAGTTTATATATGTGTGTATGGGTGTATCTGTATAAGTGTATGCCATGTGTATGCGTATTAATGTATATTATGTATGAGTGTATAACTGTGTTGTATGTGTGTGTATCAGTATATATGTATGCATGTCTGTGTGTGTGTGTATCAGTATATATGTATGCATGTCTGTGTGTATGTGCGCATTTGTATGCATATACTTAGTGTTTTGTTATGATTATTTCTCATAATATACTGGAGTTGGTAAGGAAAATGACTAAAAACCTTCAGGATGTTTACTGAGCATGGCTGCAGTCCAGTGACCAAAACCAGTGCAAGAATAAGAATGTTTGTGTGTGTGTGTGTGTGTGTGTGTGTGTGTGATTACTCAAAACTGATGATTATCTCCATCCTTCCTTAGTTTCTCACACGCGTGTTATTGTTATATGATGATTGTTATATGGTAAAATGTGTATAACAATGATGGATGATAATAAGTTTTTCGAAGATAGTACAAGGCCACACGTTATTGATGGATAGAACAAGTATTTGCTGATTAGAAAACCAACTCCATGCCTAGTTGACTATTCTTTTATTCTTTCACTTGTTTCAGTCATTTGACTGCAACCATGCTTGAGCACCATCTTAAAGGGTTTTAGTCAAAGAAATCAACCCGAAGTACTTATTTTTTTTAAAGTCTATTACTTATTCTATCAGTCTCTTTTCCTGAACAGGTAAGTTATGGGGACGTACACATACCAGCATCAGTTGTCAAGTGATGGTGGAGGGACAAAAACAGACACCAAAATGTACACACACATATCTATGTATATATACATACAACAGGCTTCTTTCAGTTTCCATCTACCAAATCCACTCACAAGGCTTTGGTTGGCCCAAGGCTAAAGTAGAAGTCACTTGCCCAAGGTGTCACACAGTAGGACTGAACCCAGAGCTATGTGGCTGGGAAGCAAGCTTCTTACCACACAGCCACCCTTGCAACTATACCTTTTTTTTTTTAATGCTAGGGGTCTCTTAGCTTAATAGTACAGAGTGCTCAGTCAGAATTTAAGAGTAATAGGTTTTGATTCTCTGTAGAGGCTTCCTGGCCACTTTTTTATAGGTACAGGCATGACTATGCGGCAAGAAGCTTGCCTACCAGCCACATGGCTCCAAGTTGAATCCCACTGTGTAACACCTTGAGAAAATCTCTTCTACTATAGCCGCGGGCTGACCAAAACCTTGCAAGTAGATTTGGTAGATAGACACTGAAAAAGCTCATTGTGTGTCTGTGTGTCTTTATGTCTTTTTGTCTCACCCACCACTTGATAACTGCTGTTGGTGTCTTTACATCCCTGTAACTTAGCTGCTTGGCAAAAGAGACCAATAGACCAATAGAACAAGTGCCAGGCTTTACAAAATAAGTACTAAGGTTGATTCATGCAACTAAAATTTCTTCAAGGTGATGCCCCAGCATGAGCACAGTCTAATGAATGAAACAAGGTAAAAGCTAAATATATATATATATATATATATATATATATATGTGTGTGTGTGTATATAAAGAATAATAATAAATGGAGCAAAACGCATATGAACAATAATTATTCTTCATATCTACTCAAAATACATCACTTTAACATGGTATTTCTACCTATTAAACGGGTGTGATATCCCAGTTTTTGTGTGATTTTTGCTACCCATGGTAACTATTAGCATATTTACATTATCAAAGTTTTTTCAACCGAGATAATATTAATATATACATAAATAAATATATATATACTCCTCTCCTTAAGGATGACAGAAAACAAAGTTGGCTCTGATGAAATTTAACTTAAGAACAAAGAAGGGATGTAAACAAATAACACAAAACAGTTTGTCTGGTTGATATTCTACCAATTCTGGTAATCCTCTGTCCTTGTGTTAATGATAATTAATAAGACTGTAAAATGTTTATTTAGTCTTCAAAACAATAATAGCGTGGTGAATAATGAATGGCAACAATCATCCCCAGCCCTTGATTAATGTTCGTTTGACATAATACACCAAAATGCAAATATTTAGACAGGCTTAATTTCATTTTTTAGGGATGAATGTGTGGAGTAGGAGTGGGGCTATTTGTTTTTAATGATTTCTAAATCCCCAATGGGTTGTTGAAGTCTTTGTAAGCTACTGCTGCTTTTGACGATGTTGTTTAACCCCAGGTTAGCCCTGGTTGAGCAGACTTATGATCAGTGCTATTTTGACTGTGATCGATCACCCTTCTTTTTGATGTATTCAGGAAACCCAAGACTATATTATCCAATTTCCATGTCTAAAAGCCTTTCTCTAACCTGGAAGAATATAAGTTGACAGAGGTTTGGCTGCTATTTTTAACAGATTACACAACCATGTAGAGGCTCCCTCATTGGTTCATGTTGCTGCTGCTTCTATTATTTAACCCAAGGTCAACTCTTGATTGAGCAGAACTTATAATCAAACTGTTTTAGTCATTATCATAGATATATTACATCTTTTATTTAGAAATAGTATATCTAGGATGACAGATGGTAGGGTGTTAATTAAGGGAGATTTGACTACTATTCCTAGCATGTTGAGCCACCATATAGCTGCAGCTATTGTTACTTTTTTTCAACTCCTTTCCTTGGACCTGAGTCAATAATAAAGGCTTTAAACAGTTGCCTGACCTTCTACATACATAGCAGCCAAATCTCATTGAATCTTATTGTTTGAAAACAAATGAACATTTTGAATAACAAAATACAGTATACCTGGAAATTAATTAAGGTGGTCATGGCATGACTATCTTACATTATTAGCCTAACCAGTCAGGACTGAGTTGGGAGTAAACAACAGCCATATCTGGTGATTTGCTGTACTTGAGAAGACACATCAAGCTTAGTAAAACTGCGGTCATCCATACATACGGGCATGTCCTTTATGGCCATACCCCACTCCTTTTCCCAGCTGAGAGGTCTTTGTATTGTCGGTGCCAGTGCCACATAAAATGCATTTGTGCCATGTAAAGTGCACTCATGCCAGTGTCATGTAAAAGCACCCATGCCAGTAGCAGTTAAAAAGCACCTAGTACCCTATGTAAAGTGGTTGGTGTTAGGAATGGCATCCAGCTCTAGAAACTATGCCAACATAGACAATTGGAGCCTGAGCAGCTCTCTGGCTGGCCAGCTCCTGTCAAACTGTCCAACCTATGTCTGCATGGAAAATGGACCTGAAATGATAATGATGATGATATATTTCTCATTTTAAGAGTCTGGTAAATGATGGTTCCTTTCAAATTCAATGCTAACCTAATTTTCATGAGACTCTACTTGCATTACTGGAGTAAGAATAGCAAGATGGTTGTATGGGCACTGCAGTAACTACTTGCTCATAAGTGATGAGCTTCAGAAAATTAATATGTGGTAAATGGATGTGAAGGTGGCAAGATTCTTCTCAGGTCTCAGTTCAAAATAGGATATTAAAAATACATAAAAGTGACCAGAAAGTTTGAAGGCCTCCATTTGACAAGAGACAAGAAATAAGATTTTGGCTGACCACTTGAGAATAATGTATAATGCCTGCAAGCCCAGTTGAACTGAAATACCTGAATCAGAAAATATGAATGACAAGATGAAGAAATAACAACAAAAGAATATAAATCTTCAGCAATTTAACAATTTATTTCTACTTATAGAAAAAGAAGTAAAGACTAAATTCATTTAAATTTTAGTCCTCCTGTCAAGAACAACATACATACATAATAGTAAAACTGAATCAGCACATGAGGTACTCTAGAAAAAAATGAATATTACAAAATTTGGTGGGTGAGAAAGAAAGTACATGTTCAATGCAATGCAAGAGATGAAAGCCCATATAAAATTTTTCATTTTATATAATAAGAAAAGTTGTATGTCTGCTTTCAACAACATATAAAACGTAAGTATTAGATGGTGCAGCCAATAACTTGTAATTTCATTCTTCTTGGATAAAAAAGAATTTCAGTACACCAATAAGATATTCACACTGAAAAGAATTATAAGTATGTTATGAGAAAGAGAAAAGAAGTCTTTACATCTGACCATATTAATGTGGGTTTTGATATTTCATTCAGCAGGAAGGATAGTTCATTCACAGTGTCATTCCTTGTTTGTGTTCTGATAGTGACTGGTTTATTTCAACTGCATGGTACAATGTATTCAATGGGGAAAAAGGCATGACATGATATGTTTTTAGCTTATGTCACAGTAAAATTAGCTTACTAAATAGTTGGTTGGATGTGTAACTATCAAGAAGGCCAAACATAGGTTAGCCACAAGTTCAAACCAGCTGCTGGTATTTCACTGTATTTTTTTGGTAAATCATTCAATTCTACATTTCCTTCAGTTCACCTTGTTGTTAGGGTATAGGTAAAAGTTTATCTGGGAATTTTACACAGAAGAGACAGCTGTCGTAACCAGGACAAAAATTTATTTGTTATCTGCTTCACACTATCATATGAGAGCTAAGCAACAACTCTTTAAATATCTTTAGGGCATTGTTGGTATTTATATTTTATAACTCACCAGAAGATTGTATAGAGAAGGTATATAATCAATGAAACTAATTTCCAATATGTTAATGGTACTTCTTTCATTGAACAAGAGAGCTTATCTGTAGTTGCTTGATCTGACAGAAATAGCAGTCAAATCTCTCATAAATCAAGCCTTTATGATCATGGCTTTTCTTAGTTAGGACTCTCCCTTTTATTCACATAATCTTTGTCATATGCCTCAAAAGTGATAGGATGGTCACAGCTGAAATATCACATGGTCTGAGTTCTTCTCAATAGAGCTAATCTCTATTATCATAGGGATTTCAGTCAGTGGCTATTACTACTTCCAGATCTTATATTTGTATAATTTCTCCATTTCTTTTAAAGATGGCTTATCATTTGTTGGAACTGATATTTAAATCAAGTGGCACTTCTCTTCTTAATGGTCATTAACAACATTATCTAACTAATTTGTATTGATTTATCTGTCTGTATGGATTAGCATATCCCAGAGTATGATCACTTCACCATTGTCTGATAACTTTTCTGTTGTATGTTCATATTATCTATTTGTCTGTTATTTCATATTGCATTTCTTATTATCTGTTACTATTGTGACAGAAAAAAAAAAAGAACCTTACAAATTCTTATTATTATTGTTATTTGTATTAATATTATTATTAAGGCAGTGAGCTGACAGAATTGTTAGCACGCTGGGCAAAATACTTAGTATTTCATCTGTCTTTACATTATGAGTTCAGATTCTGCTGAGGTCAGCTTTGCTTTTCATCCTTTCAGGGTCAATAAAATAAATACCAGTTGAGTACTGAAGTCAATGTAATTAAATAGCCCCCTCTCACAAATTTCAGGCATTATGCCTATAGTAAAAAGCATCATCATTATTATTATTATTATTCAGGCAGAATCATTAACATACTGGACAAAATGCCTAACAGCATTTCTTTGGGTTCTTCATGTTCTGCATTTAAATCCTGAAGTCAACTTACTTTCACAGGGTCAATAAAATAAGCACCAGTTGAACACTGGGGTCAATGTAATTAACTTACCCCTTGTCCCTAAAATTGGTAGCTTTTTGCCAATGTTTGAAATAATTATAA
>NC_142932.1:56266911-56269411 GCF_046866305.1 Octopus bimaculoides | reverse complement strand
GTAATTGACTATCCCCTTCCCACTCAAAATTTCAAGCATTGTTCCAACATGAGTTAAACAGTTTGACAAGATTCAATATGTGTATCAGAGGACTGCATTGAGCTCCAGTGCGTCTTTTGGTGTGGCTTTTATGGCTGGCTGGCTGGCTGGCTGGCTGGCTGGCTGCCCTGCCTAATGCCAATCATTTTACATAATGTACTGCAGTGGGGTTTTTCATAACACCATCATTAGTGAGGTTACCAAGTAACCTACAAAACAAAGAAAAAAACCTCATCAACTGAGTTAGGTTGTAGTAAAAAAAAATGTGGCTTGATGAAGATGGTGGGAGGCTAAAGTATGACAGAGTGTCAGACATGGGTATTTTGCTTTAGAAATACTACACGACTACTCCTGCATTATATGCTGCACAAGAGATTGGGAAAACATTTTGGTATTATTTACTCACAATTACACATGTTTCAGTTCCAAATGGGAGTTAAAATATTGTACATGTAGTATAAAACATGTAAGATATTTCCTATTAGAACTTCTTCAGACAGAGAATTAAATAATATTATTATTTGATTCTCTGTCTGAAGATTTTCTAATAGGAGATTTCTTAGATGTTTAACCTACATGTACAATTTTGTAACTCGTTTTAACAAATGAAACATGTGTAATGGTGACTAAATAATACTCAAAACAAATTCTTTCAGTTTCCTATTTTGATATATAATTTATCTACAGAAAATATTTTCCAGGGTCTTATGAATATGTCACACAAATTTAACATCTAAGCACAGATTTGGAATACTGGAATAAGTAGGTGTGCTTCAAGATGATACAGCATGTATTTTAACTCTATCTACATTATATATTTATATATGCACACAAAGATACACACATCTTTATATAGAAGATTATCTGTTAGAAAGGGGGAGGTGAACCCATGCCCACATTCATAGAACAGAACTTAGGTGCTGCATGTTCAACTGTTGGGCCATATGTGTGTGTATAATGTATGTGTGTGGGTGTGTGTATATATATATATATATATATTGAGAGGAAAACATATTGCATGCAAACATGAATATCTCTGTTTACTTTTGCTTTACTGCGTGTGTGTGTGTGTGTGTGTGTATTTATACACACACATTACCCATTTTTATATTCTTGCATACATGAACAAACACACTCACACAAATGTCAGTGATCCTACATATATACTCACATTTATTTATATTGAAGATCAACAAAAGAAGTTGTTTATTTTTTAATTTAACTGTCTGTATACACACACCATAAAATACTTGACAGTAAACATTTAGCTGTTTTTCTTTTATGCTATGTGTGTATGATTGTAATATGTAAATACACAATCTATAAGCACAATCTCTAATGCAAATGATATTTACTCTATGTGTATATTTTAGAGTGAAAAGTGTAGCTTAATCTGTATATGTTACCAATACACACATGTTCACACATACATATGCATTTATTGCAAACAGCACAGAACACATTGTGTGTTATGGGGTGGGAGAGGTGTAAGAGTAGAACATCCTCATTGATAAGGTCACAGATTGTGATGAAAGAACTCTAAAAGAACTCAATTAAACAATTAGTTAATTAATTTACCAATTAGTTAACTAATTATCTAATTAATTGATAATAAAACTTATGCGAAATATAAACAGTGCTTCTGTTTCTATTTACTTTATGGCCCTCCCAAAGTACAACGTACATATATATATATATATATATATATATATATGTGTGTGTGTGTGTGTACACTTGTATATGGGTGTGTTCATGTATGTATCTGTATGTAAATACTTACGTTTATGTAAATATATACATTCACTTATTTGTTCATTTGGTCCCAACATATAATAGTTTGACACAAGATTTTATATCATAAACCATTTAAAACTAATACAAAACTAGACATATGCCTACTTATAAAACTATCTGTACATACATATATGTATATATCATCATCATCATCATCATCTAATGTCTGTTGTCTATACTGGCATGGGTTGGATGGTTTGACCAGGGCTAGTAAACTGGAAGGCTGCACCAGGCTTCAGTCTGATTTAGCATGGTTTTCTATGGTTGGCTGCCCTTCCTAATGCCAACCACTCCATTTGCACAACACCAGTATCTGCCACGGCTGCGATTTTGCTTGGCTTGATGGGTCTTCTTCTCAAGCACAACATAATGCCAAAGGTCTCAGTCATTGCCTCTGTGAGGCCCAACACTCATGTATATGTATATATATTTATATATATATATATATATATATATATAAATATATATATAATGATATTAATAATAATAATAAAGGAGTTACAACGCAAAAACGTATATATTTAAATGAACATATTTATCTTCTTCAATATATATTTCAGTATGAAGAATTCATTAAGAGACTTAATAAATCAAAATTTCTTTACACATATTCAGGAAAAATAAATATAACACCAGAAAACTACATTCAGTTTAAAAATACAAACCG
>NC_142932.1:56231911-56261911 GCF_046866305.1 Octopus bimaculoides | reverse complement strand
TGCATCTCATCAATTCAAACAGATGTGGTTGCGGTGGATGGGTGATGGGTGTGGGTATGAGTGTAATTGAAACCACAGGCAAATTATAGATGTGTAGGTAGGTTAGAGTAGATATATAGAAGTCATGAAGAAGAAGAAGAGAAAAGGAGAAAGTGCAAAACTTAGTAAACTTGGGTTGAAAGAAGATCAATTTCTTGGTTTAGTCACTTTTTTGGAGGTTTTAAGTTTATTACATGAAATGCTTGATAGCTGGTAGTTGTATAGGTTTTATGCATAGCTTTGGAAGTGTGTGTGTGTGACATGAATTTGTGAGCATTAACTGTGCGTTTTGTTGTGTAAAATGTATTGTGACTTTATTGTCGATGTTGTAAGTAATTCTACTTTTTCTGCTCCACCTCCTCATCATCATCATCATTCCTATAAATATCTTACAATCTAAGACTTAATGTGTGTATATGTCTGTACGTGTGTACATGTATGTGTGTGTGCATATATATATATATATATATATATATATATGTGTGTGTGTGTGTGTGTGTATAGGCGTAGGAGTGGCTGTGTTGTAAGTTGCATGCTTACGATCCACATGGTTCTGAATTCAGTGCCACTGTGTGGCACCTTAGGCAAGTGTCTTCTATTATAGCCTCAGGCCAGCCAAAGTGTTGTTAGTGGATTTGGTAGACAGAAACTGATAGAAGCCCGTCGTATATATGTATATGTATCTATATGTGTGTGTATGTGTCTGTGTTTGCCCCCCCCCCCCAACACCGCTTAACAAACGTTGCTGGTTTGTTTACGTCCCTGTAACTTAGTGGTTCGGCAAAAGAGGCTGATAGAATAAGTACTAGGCTTACAAAGAATAAGTCCTTGGATTGATTAGCTCAACTAAAAAGGCGGTGCTCCAGCATGGCCACAGTCAAATGACTGAAACAAGTAAAAGAGAGAGAAAAGAGTATATATATATATATATATATATCATCATCATCATCATCATCGTTTAACGTCCGCTTTCCATGCTAGCATGGGTTGGACGATTTGACTGAGGACTGGTGAAACCGGATGGCAACACCAGGCTCCAGTCTGATTTGGCAGAGTTTCTACAGCTGGATGCCCTTCCTAACGCCATATATATATAAATATATATATATATTGGTTAGTTGCAGGATTCATTAGGATGTAGGTATATCAACATGTAGTGCATCAGGATTGGATGGGTACATAGGTATAAACTAAGACAGCAACTCAAAAATAAGTAGATTTAAATTAATTGCTCTCTCTATTCCTGACCCATTTGCCTTATAAATTCTATTATGGTTTCTCAAAATTTCTCTTGTTCCACCATGATTATTGGTGAACTAGTCACCTCTATTTCTGCCTTACCAGTTTGTATGTTTAAAATTTGCCTGAAGATGGCAGTGTTTTGCCATGATATAATCTAAGAATTCATTAATAAAATGCTGCCAGAACAGCTGTTGTGAATTTTGAACCTCATCTGTGTTCTTCTTTACACACATTATATATATATATATATATATATATATATATATATATATATATATATATATATACATATATATATATTACGGAGATGTACTTGCATAGCAAGTGACCTGATCTGAGATTGTGTGCTGGAACGAAAACAATTGCAGCGTATATATATATATATATATATATATATATATATATATATATATATATATATATATATATATAGGAAGTTCCTGGCTTTGGGTAAAAGAAAATACAGGAGGATCAGTCAATTAATGATTTTATTCAACATATTCCCCTCTCAGATTCACACACTTATTGCAACGGTCCTTCAGTTTTTTTCTAAGCCTTGTAAAAGAACTTGGAAGGTTGAGTCTCCAACCAGGTTTTTCACAATAAAGGCCTTAAAGCCAGGAATTTTTCAGTACCCCATCATATGTACATACATGCATACATATATATATATACACATACACACACATACATACATACATACATACTCTGTAATAATAAATTGAGCAAATAACATTTCTTACTGTCTAATAAAACAACTTTTAACATTTGTTGTAGTTTGAGAGATATTTCTAACGACTTTTACTGTTTGGGGTGTTCAACCCATACAGCTTTATAATCTAAACTATAATTTTAGTGTTCGTGTGACAGGTAAATTTTGTAGTAATACTTTTGCTGTCATGAGTAATATTAGAAATAAGGCACACATACAATAATTATAATTTAACTTTTATCAAACATGCCATTCTATTTATTTTCTTATTCTTTCCTGCGCTAATCACATTGCTTTTCTTCCATTTTGTAGTTTGATAAAACAATTAATTGAAAAATACTTTTATATATTTCTTTATAATGAAATTTTACAGAGATTCATTTTTCATGATTAACAATACAATTCTGTTGATAACATTAAAATAGCTTAAGGCGGCAAGCTGCCAGAAACGTTAGCACGCCGGGTGAAATGCTTAGTGGTATTTCATCTGTTTTTACATTCTGAGTTCAAATTTCACCGAGGTCAACTTTGCCTTTCATCCTTTCAGGATCGATAAATTAAGTACCAGTTGCATACTGGTGTCAGTCTAATCGACTGGCTCCTTCGCCCAAAATTTCAAGCCTTGTGCCTAGAGTAAGAAAGATTATTAAATAACATTTTTTATTTTGGTGGGTCAAGAGTTTGAGACCATTTTCCTCTCCTTGGTTTCTTTATAATTCTTATAAAAATACATATTTTCAATGACATTTTCCAGGAATACATTTTGAGAATGTAGATTATGTAATCTTTTACCTTTTGCTAGTTTCAGTCATTAGACTGTGGCCATGTTGGGGCATCACATTGAAGAATTTTTTGTCAAATGAATTGACTTCAGTACTTATTTACTTTAAGCCAACTACTTAGTCTATCGGTCTGTTTTGCTGAACCATTAAGTTACAAGGACATAAACACACCGACACCAGTTGTCAAGCAGTGGTGAGGGACAAACACACACAAACACATACATACACTCACACACATATATACATACTAATACAATGGGTTTCTTTCAGTTTCTGTCAATCAAATCCTTATGGCTTTGGTCATCCTGAAGCTATAGTAGAAGACACTTGCCCAAGATGTCATGCTGGGGGACTGAACCATGTGATTGGGAAACAAGCTTCTTATCACACAGCCACGTTTCAAGCATATAAAATAGAAAAATGCTCAAGTTAAAGAAATTGGTGGTAACAAAGTCTAGAATGGTGGAAGGAGTGGTTGAAAACTCCTCTCCCAAATTTTTTTCCTAAATTTTATTAAGATAATTGCAATCTACTCCATCAAAACCTCTCTGTAAAATTTCATTTAAAAAACGTATTCTTCAGATAGTTACAAGAATCAAAGTAGGTGATGGGGCTCCAAACTGTAGTTACGCTCTTTCCCTCCTTCTGAGTGTATGTGTGCGTGTGCATGTGTGTGTGTGTGTGAGTGTGTGTGTTTGTGCATGCATGCATATGTATGTATATATATATATATATATATATATATATATATATATATACATACACACACACACACTATATACATATACACATAAATAAACAGAAAGAGAGAGATGGTGTTTGTGTGTATATAAAATCATTACAGCTAGTAACTCCTTTCAATTTTTTTTTTTTTACTTTTTGATTATAAACTATGAAATAAAGTGAAAATGTATTTTTCTCAATAATGTGTCTTATTTAGATTTTTTTTTTTTTTTTGTAAATTGTTAGTCTGTCACACCAACTCATATCTTTCATTTCACACTTGCATATAGGTATTTATCTTCCATAACTATTCTGTCAGTTCCTCCTTCTCCATCATCTCTATGATTTTTTTTTCATTCTCCCTGTGTGTAACGTTCTTTTACTCATTACCTCTCACCAAGCTCTCAACCTGCACCTCTTATGTTAACTCTCTCTCTCTATCTATCTATCTCTCTCTCTCTATCTTTTACTCTTTCTCATCCTCTCTCTGTTAAAGTATGGCTGAAGTAATCAATCAACCAATCAATGTTTATATATATATATATATATATATATATATATATATATATATATATATGTGTATATATATATATATATATGTATATATATATATATATATGTATATATATATATATATATGTATATATATATATATATATGTATATATATATATATATATATATATATATATATGTATATATATATATATATATATATATATATGTATATATATATATATATATGTATATATATATATATATATATGTATATATATATATATATATATGTATATATATATATATATGTATATATATATATATATGTATATATATATATATATATGTATATGTATATATATATATATATATGTATATATATATATATATATATGTATATATATATATATATATATATATATATATATATATATATGTATATATATATATATATATATGTATATATATATATATATATATATATATATATATATATATATATATATATATATATCAGCTATTATTATATAGAGAAAGTAACTCTGTAACTGGTGAAAGGCTAATTTGGAAGGTGTGAATGCAAAGAGAAAGGGATTCAGGTTAATGTACTTTCAAATGTATTTAATATAGAAATAGATAAATAAATCAATTCTCCACCTACATTCTTTGATAATCAATTATATAGATGATGATTTCTTGAACTGGCAGAGGGTTTCAACACTGTAGTCATATTCAAAGGATTAAATCAGCTTTTGTGTATGATTTGTATTAGATTGTGGTGCTCTCTGTTGTATTTTCCCTGCCCTAGCATCATCTGTCTCACTTTTTGCAGGATCTACTCATTTTTATGCTGACGTGGTCCGTTGTTGTGGTAACTTCTAATCAGTGCAGTGCACTGTCTGACTTCAGAGGCATATCACCATTCACTGACTCCTGAAGGCCCTGTCTTCCTGCGTTGAGTAGATCAGTGTTGGGAGACAGAATACACTCAGAATGCAGAGCAAAACCAGATACCAAATGCATCTTGTTCACCATTCAGACTGGGTTGGAACCTGGCCATAATAAAGAAGAAAAAAAGAATTATCATTGTAATCCTGACAAGCCACAACCATGTATTGGTACTTCATATATTGGTCCTGAAAGAATAAAATTCAAAACTAACTTCCACAGGATTTCAGCTCAGAGTGCGGAGAGCTGGAATAACTATAAGATTTTCTGGTCAATACCCTAACTACTCAGAAAATTTGCTGCTGTTATGTATGTTTACAATGTCAATAAAGTGCTCAAATAGCTATTAAATAGACATTTATTATTTTTATATAAGAATGTTGTTGAGAGTGGCTTCAATGTTTTGACCAGCTGAGCCATCATTAGAAAATTTGAAGTCACTTTCAATAATATTCTTGTATAAGAATAAATTTGTACTTTACAAAAGTTTAGAGTAAGCCATCAGATTAATGTAAAATTATTTTTATTGTAACTGAACATAAAAACAAACATTAATATTAAATAGACACTAAAATTTATATCGTCAAATTTGTAAGTACTTCAGAATTCAATGTGCACATATAAAGGTTTGTCATTTAACTGGGTTAAATTTATATATTGAAATACCTTTGTGCAACTATAATCATCCAATGTTATCAGGCAATATTAAATGAAACTGAGTTTGTAAATATTTGAGATACAAAAAAGCATTTTAGAAATCAAACTGCGAGTTTGTAAGTATTTACCAAGTAGATTTAGCTTTTCTGCTTTACAAAGGCAAACAATAATGTTAACTAAAATATTTTTCCCCAAAAATTTTACCATAAAAGCCGTACTATTTGTAGTATTGAAGTTGTAACTGTAGTGTGGTGGTAGTGGTTGTAATAGTAGTCATACTAATGTTTATCTAATTTGATTTCACTTTTAAAAAATGGATTTTCTGATGGTGAAAATTGAATTTGGAGACAGTGATAAGATATAATGGCTTGCAATGTAAAAGTTTTTACCACATAAAAATGTCTTTCGCTATTTAGAAGTGAAAGAAAACTCTTGTAGATTCTAAATACTTTCCCAATCTCACCCCTGAAGCTATTCTGAGAAGAAATTCTTTGTAGCCTCAGGCTTTTCTTTTTAAGGACATCAAGTGTTTTAAGAGATTTCAAGTGTTTTAAGAGAGATCAAATGTCCTCTGGCACATCAAGTGTTTTAAGAAATCAAAAACTCTACTTGAGAATAGAGCTTGCAGAAAAGATATTAAAGGAGAGGAAAAAGGTTAAATAAGCATCTTACAGTCTCAGTGCATCACATGACGATTTTATCCTAAAGAAAGGAACATTCTTTAATTCAAAACCATTTCTCTATAAACAGGAAAAAACAAGTTCAAGACTAATGAATCCATGATGTGACTTCTGCATAAATAAGATTCTCTAAAGATAAGAAAAATGTTCTTTGGTTGCATCAATATGCCACATGATTCTAAGGCTTCTACAATGAAATATATTTTCAAAGGTGGCTAACATTTCTATAGTAATTATCTTTTAAATTTACTTGTTCGCTTACAAGCTCAATATCTGTGATGTAGTTTTGTTTCAGCTCTCAGTTGATTCCATATAGTTTTACCTATGGTTCTTCTATCACTCTAGAATTGTTATTCTCAAATATTGCTTCACTGCAGACTGGTATGCTGCAAAAACAGTGAAATTATATATTTTTTTTAACGTGCAAAGAAATTAGAAATAGAAATTCTATATATAATATTTTGATAACTATGTGTGTCTTTGTGTCTGTGTTTGTCTGCCACCACCAAATAACAGCAGTGTTGGTGTGTTTACGAACCCATAACTTACCAGTTCAGCAAAAGAATATGACAGAATTAGAATAAGTACCAGGCTTTTAAAAATATGTACTGGGGTTGATTCATTTGATAAAGAAATTCTTTGAGGCAGTGCCCCAGCATGGCCACAATCTAATGACTGAAACGAGTAAAAGATAAAAGAACTATACTTTATTTATTTAATAAACACACACACATACACACACATGTACATATGTATATGTAAACACACATAAACACACACACACCCGTACCTAACACTCACAATCCCACAACACACGCACATCCACACACATACACACACGCACACGCACACACACTTCTCACCAACACTACACACTCACACAGACATGCATACAATCACACACACATGGGCATAAACAACACACACACATACAATAGCAAACGCACGCACACACACGTACACAGCAATGCACATATACACAACATATGCATACACACAAACACACACACACACGCACAAAAACATACACATACACACACGCGCACATACAAAATACACACACACACGTACACGTACCCAACACCTACAACCCCACACAAACACGAACACACACATACTCAAAAAATCGCCTGTTGACCTTCTACCTACTGTCTATAAGCGTCCACTAACCATTCCTGCTACTAATTTCTTCCACTACGTCATACACACACACACACACACAAACACACTAACAGATAAACCACCAAACCATGCACACACACACACATACATACGCACACACACACGTTCTGTTATCACACACACACTCGCAGACTCTCGTGCACGCACAGATATTCATCTCCCCTTTTTCACTCTCCTGTCTTAGAAAGAACTTTTCCTCCACCACCTCCTCTTCCGGTCTTTTCACAATGTAACTTCGTGGGCATCGGTACCATTTTCCTCTGTCTCCGTTCTTCCATTCTCCGAACTTTCCATCTTTCCGACGAAGGGCTACGCCCGAAATGTCATAAACTCTCTCTTTCCTTTCCTGAGCGTCCAATAACACTATCTGTATCACGTCCTCATTTTGTTGTTTTTTTTTGTTATTATTTTTTTGAACTTATATATATATATATATATATATATATATATATATATATATGTGTGTGTGTGTGTATGTATATATATATATGTATATATGTATGTATATATATATATGTATATATGTATGTATATATATATATGTATATATATATGTATATATATATGTATATATATATGTAGATATATATGTATATATATATGTATATATATATGTATATATATATGTATATATATATGTATATATATATGTATATATATATATATGTGTGTGTGTGTGTGTGTGTATATATATATATATATATATATATATATATATATATATATTCCCCCATTTAAATACATATTTTGACTTTGTGCACAAAACGTTCTAAAATATTCTTAATTGCTGTAAAGTGAGCCACAATTAAATAAAAATTAGAAGTTACTGCTCTACAGAAAGGCATGAACATCTCACAGTCTTATCATTCGTTCCTCTCTCTTTCGATTTTGTGTTGGTGTGTCTTATGAAAGAAAATCAATTTACTTTTAACCCTGTACACAGTACTGAACCTGGCCACAGTCATGAATGGTAATCCTTTTAAAGAATCAATTAATGACCTGCAATCTGAGAGTTTTCAAAGAAAGTGTGCAAGCTTAAAAATTTTTATTGAATTTACTTTTTTTTTATGTAAGCATTTCCAATATTTAGCCTTGTAGAACTTATTGCTGGAGAAAAACAGCTGACTCTTTATTTGAATGTGAGGATGATAGAGCTGCAACGGTTATTGGTACTGCCCTTTAAAGTTGAAGAGGAGAATGTGGCCAGTTGTTGGTGTGTGTGTGTGTGTGTGTGTTTGCGCATTTATGTGCAAATGGACAGAGGTGACTGATCTGTTTACTTTGAAGTTAAATGTGACTATATGGTCAGTGGTGTGTATTCAAGTGTGTATGCATTTGTGGATAGAGTTAGCTAATCAAAATACTTGAAGTACTGACAAACTGAATTAGTATGGGAGGCCATCCACACGATAACAAGATAGTTAGATAGTTATATAAGAGAAAGTATATTTTATGATTAAAACATTAAAAGACTAAAAGTATATTCAAGGATATGGAAAAGGAAAAATTATATTAATGGAGAGCTAATATCATTTTTATCAGTAATAGATGTCAGCAGATTCAGTAGAGTTCCTTCAATATTTAGTCACATTCTTTTACATTCTGAGTTCAAATCCCAACAAGGTCGACTCTACTTTTCATCCTTTCAGAGTCAATGAATAAATAAAACAAATTATAAATTAATAAATAAGTAACGCGTAATATTCTTTTCTACTCTAGGCACAAGGGCTGAAATTTTTGGGGAGGGAGTCAGTCAATTAGATCGAACCCCAGTACGCAACTGGTACTTAATTTATTGACCCCGAAAGGACGAAGGGCAAAGTCGACTGCAGCAGAATTTGAACTCAAAACGTAAAGGCAGAAGAAATACTGCTAAGCATTTCACCCGGCATGCTAACGTTTCTGCCAGCTCACCGCTTTAGTAATTAGTAATATTAAGCAAGTTATTGTCATTTTACCCCAGTCAGCCCTATGGTCAGAGACATTTTAACTTCGATCATCCTTTTTTTTTTCAATTTAGAACTACATTATACTTCTTTTTACAAGACTCTAGAATATGATATGAAAAATATTTGGCTGACATTTCTAGCAAGTAAAACAACCAGGTATAGGCCATCTTTTGATGGCTCATATCAAACAAGTTTGCAGAAATGATGTATTGGCAAAATGGTAGTACATTAGAGTAAATATGTTTACAGCACATGGTTTTGTCTTTGTACATTTATATTTTATATCCAACCAAAGTTGATTTTCTGTGCCAAGTCAATAAATTTAAGCCAATTGCAGTACCTCTTCGTGGTTGCTTCACTTTCTAGAAATAGTAACCAGATTTCCTCCCAGATCACATGCTACTATTTTAACAAAAAGGAAGGACACATTGCATTAATATGCAAAGTCCTAGATATGTTGCATCTGATAAAGCTATTGAACACTCTTGTGCTCAGACCAACAATAGTACCGCTCAGTTGTTGCTTGACCTACAAAAAATAGTAGTTATACCTCTCTCAAATTACCATATTTGACAATGAATGTAACTGATAATTTATATTATCTGTATAATCTATCTATCTATCTATCTATCTATCTATCTACTTACCTATCTATTTATCTATCAATCTATCTATTTATAGATAGACAGATATTATGTGAAAGAATGGACTGATCGTGAGTGGAGTACCTTTGATCATTTGATCGTGGTTTTTTTCCATAAGAGCTGAGCAGTGGTTGAACAACAACAACAACAAAAGTGTGACACATGATGTAGGAGAAGGGAGTAGGGAACATTCCATGAATTATAAAACCCTCTTTTAATAAAAGAAAATGACTCGAGAAATCTTCAGATCATTTTTGTAGTGTAGATGTTGAGATTTACTGTAGAAGCATGCACCACGCAACAGATTGAAATGGTAGGATGGAAAGAAAGAAACGGAAAACTAGGAGAGATAACAATCAAAGATGAAGATAACAAGGCTATAGAGTGAAACATTGTATAAGAGAGTATTTCCTTATTAGTTTGTGGCAGATTCTTCACACCACTTTACCATACTTCTTGTAGAAATTACAAGGTTTCAATCAGAGCCAGCCAGAAGCTCTATTGCACTCTGCCCACCTCCACTACACCCTATCTTTTCTACATTGACTGACAATAAACTACAATGATGATTAAGTGTGCGTGCATCTGTGAGGGAGAATAAAAACCTCTGTTATTGCTTCATTCCTTCACACAGATTGTTGTTCTTATATTGTGTTGAGAAAGTTACACACACACATGTATTGTGTGTGTAATGTGTGTGTGTGTGTGTGTGTGTGTGTGTACATATATATATATCAGGGCACATATACATGTGTACACCTCAATACATTCAACCCTTTCCTTGTAAAAATATCACACACACTTTTACACATATATGCAATCATCATTCACACATACATCTTACATGTATACAATTCTATATATATTTGCCCTACATACATATAAGATACTGTTTTAATTATTGGTTCTGAAAAATAATCAATGATAGATTTCCTCAAGTCAAGTATTAATTGAATTCCAGGCTTCACTAACCTTTCCACCACCACCACCACCACCACCATTAACTAGCACTATCATCGCCACCATCACCATCTATCAATATTAACAACCAATTTGAGCCTTTATGTAGCCACTCAACCTGCTAGAAACAGCAGCTGAAGTCATATATTACAAAGAGAACAATGTATCCCTGGGTCCACTGCATCGTAAGCGAAGATAAAAAGTCATGGTTTGATTATCCTTCATCACAAGTCAGCTCAGACACATCCAGAATCACCACCACTACCAACATCACCACCACCACTTTCCATCAGCATCTTCCTTCCAAATCCATTTTTCTTAATGCACTAATCCTTTCTGTTGCTCTGTTAGATAGGGGAGCAATATGTTTTGCTTGTTCCAGCCTATTTGTTTTTTACTTACTCCCAGGAGAATTTGCTAAATGCAGGGCAAGGTTTGATAAAGGCATTGCTTTGCACTTCCATAATTTCAAATGCTATCTTCCAGACATCCACCAGACATCAAATTCTGATTAAGTGGCTTGTCATTTGGTCGTCATCACTTGTTAAAATGCAAACAGCATGGCGTCATGGACATAGCAGTATAGCCTGTATTCATCATAGTTGCTAATATCTTCTATGAAAACTGATAACTGAAACATGTTAGGTATGAAAGGTGCTTGTATACTTGATGTAGCTCAAGAAATTTTAATTAATGAAAATTATATGCTTGCTGATAAGAACCATTTTCTAAATTACTAATTTTTGACAAAAGCGGGTAGAAAGCAACCCCAAAATTCTAATTATTTAAAATGAATTATTCAGAGAATGTTGTGGGGTGTGAAAACTCAGGAGGTATGGCAACTTCAGGCCTCCTTAATATGGAATATTGTGGAATCAGTCAGATGCATTCATAGTTGAAATATTTGCTTCTAAGAAAAAATCCCTGCTTTTGGTAAGTAGATGTGTGGTGGTTATTGTTTTACCCAAAAGTTAGTTCATAATTGAGCTGACATGAATAAAGAATGTGCCAGCTGTGATCCTCATCATTATCATAATTTAATATCCACTTTTCTATGCTTGCATGGGTCAGAAAAATTTTATTGAAATAGATTTTCTGTCTGGCCACACTTCCTGTCACCAACCTTTACCTGCTTATTTCAGACATACTGCATTTTAGATTACAATGGACAATCACAGTCATTATTTACTGTATGGCTTCTAAATAGACATGGGTTGGACAGTTTCATGTTTTATTTTATTGATTCACAAAGGATGAAAGGCTAACTTTACCTTTCATCTTTTAGGAAAAAACTGGACAATATAGTGCTAGAATCCCTAAAGAGACAAGATGCTCTTACAATTTCTCTAATCATGGTGTTGCCCAATCATGGCTGACCAGGGACTACACAACAACAATAACACTATCATTATTATTGTCATCACAGGTTTTACTTATATCTGCCTTAGCTCTGCCAATAATGTAAAGCATCATGCTGACAACTCATCATTCTTCTTTCCACCTGTGACAGATTTATTCCTGAGTTCCCTTCAAATTATTAGATTCAGACATACAAGTGTGGTTGGCAAGTTCTTTATGCATCCATGTAGTTTTAGGTTTAATTGAACTGCATGGCACCATGGGTAACTGTTCTTTACAGTATATTACATGTAGGCCTCCATGTTGAACCTGAGGCCATGTGGGAAAAGGAATGGAGGCATAATGTCGCCATCACTAGTGATCACTCCAAACATCATGATGTTGACTGGATGTTTGATTTTTATCACCCTTGGTACATGTCCTCAGATTACACTGTTCTCAGATTGATTCTCAAACACACTGAAATGTTCGTATTGGAGCTTCCAGTGCAAATGCTAAGCAGTACAGCATATTGTTTCCAAATTCCTGGCAGAGTGAATTGCATCATGGTGTTGTTTTTCTTATAGATGGTGCTCAACTGACCCTACTATACTGTGTAGTTGACAAAAACAAAGGTGGCAAGCTGGCAGAATTGTTAGCATGTTGGACAAAATGCAATAGCAGTATTTCGTTTGTCTTTATGTTCTGAGTTGAAATTCTGCCAAGATCAATTTTTTAACACTGGTTGTCATGAAGTGGCTGAGAGACCAACACAGACTCACAGACATGCAGTGGGACTGAATCTGGAACTATATGGTTGGAAGCAAATTTCTTACCACACTGCCGTAGCTGTCCTTATATATATATATATATATATATATATATATATATACACACACTTATAATTTGAAGCTTGAAAGTATGCCCATGTTATTGTTTGTAATTTCAAAAGTGCATTTATATAAATACAATAGGGTGTCATAGATATAATATAGTGAGTTGAGAAACAGAAACTATCTCCAGGGTATTTAAAGTTTAAAAACAGCAACCATAGGAGGTAACTTGAGTAAGTTTAGTTGATCAAAATTTTTAGATTTGTGTAGTGCATATACTTGTAAAGCATTAAATTTACCAAGAAGAACTAACTCCTTTGACTCTTTAGCATTTAAGTCAGCCATAACTGGCTTAAATATTCCACCTGTTTTATGTTCAAACTGGCCAAATCTGGCTTATCACACCAATCCTACAATATCATTGTAAAAGAATTAAGTTACCTCATCAAAAATCTTATACCTACAAGATAATGCAGAATTAATTCAAGATTATGTGAATAAAAAATCAACACTTTTGACAAAATATTGGTTTCAAATTTTGGCTCGAGGCCAGCAGGTTTGGGGGAGGGGCTGCATCAGTTATAGCAACCCAGTACTCAACTGGTACTTATTTTATTGACCCTGAAAGGATGAAAGGCAAAGCCATTCTTGGTGGAATTTGAACTCAGAACATGAAGACAAACGAAATGTTGCAGTATTTTGCTAAGCCCTGTGTGGTAACTATTCTGTGAACTCTACACCTTACTTTTGACCAAATAATATGAATGCTGAAGGGCTAAGAGAAGTAACATTAGATGAACTCAGCCATTTGATAAACAGAGATAAGGAAGATTAGTACCAAACTAAGTAGAGATGTCAGTATAATAGAGTGTAAAACCTTTAATATAGATTCCAACATTGCCACAGTGTAATGACTGAAATTAGTAAATTAAATAAAAGAATTTCCAAAAATGTGATATAATAGATAAAGTGTGTTTATCTTCTACACTGATTTTAGCCATGTTGTCTTCTGACTAGATGTGCCCATTTCCATCTAAAATTGGTTTCAACTATCAAATTAACAACAACTGAGCATAAAAATACAATAGTTATCACTTAATCTAACCATCATTGCATCACTTCATTAAATTTCAGTCAAATTAATGAGGTAACTCATTAACTTTTGGTCAAAATCCTACAGACTGCCATTGTTGTTGTTGCTGCAATATAACTTGCTTTTTTTTTTTTTTTGCTTTTTTAATGTTTTATTAAGCTGATTATCATTTTCCTGCTAAATTTTGATGTTTAGAATGATTTTTTTAGAGACAGTATTTAATAATGATAACGATGCTAATAATAATAATAATAATAATAATAATAATAATTATTATTATTATTATTATTATTATCATTATTATTATCATCATAATGGTTATAGCAACTATGATGATGAAAATGATGATGATGGTAGTAGTAGTAGTAGTAGTAGAAGCAGCAGCAGCTGCTAATTTTAATGATAGTGGCAGTGTTATAGTTGGTTGCAATAAAAGTAGTAATAGTTATAACGACAGCAGTGAGGGATTAGTAATAACAGCATAAGTAGTGGTGACATCAGTTATATTGGGATTTGTCCTCATTGTATTAGTAATAGCAGCAGCAGCAGCAATTGTAGTAGTAGTTGTAGCAGTAGTAAATGAATACCTTAAAGCAGAAACCATCAAAAGGTATCCAAGAAAGAAAAAGTATAGCATTAGTTTTAAGGGGAAAGAAGTCTTCATTACCCCCATCCCTGCATTTCAATGGCTTTCTGCCCCCCTATCTACCCTTGCTTGTTTTCTCACTTATATGTTACTCTCCAGACCTGAGGTTGTCATTTCACATTCTCCTCTTTCTCGGTGTCTTTCCTCTTATCTTTCATCTGTCACAACAACAACAATAATAATGGTTTCAAATTTTGGCACAAGGCCAGCAATTTTGGAGTGGGTGGGCTTAGTCGATTACATCAACCCCAGTGCTCAACAGTTGCTTATTTTATTGACCCCAAAAGGATGAAAGGCAAAGTTGACCTTGGCAGAATTTGAACTCAGAACTGGTGATAAGCATTTTCTTGACATGTTAATTATTCTGCCAGCTTTTCTTTTATTTGCTATCAGAGCAAAGGATGAGGCAAACATCACAAGGACAATTGCAAAAACAGTGTTTCACTGATTGAGTTGTTAAAAATAATAAAAGTAAAGAAAATAGCCGCATGAGAGCCCAATAGTTGAGACAGCTAAATCAGCCAGACAAGAATCCCACAAATCTAATCTACTTCCTAACTGAGTTCTCTAACATGTAAATGTGTGTGTGTGTGTGAGAGAGAAAGAGAAAGAGGCTGCTACATAGTTTCTGTCATCCAAATTGCACTCACAAGGCATTACTTAAACCTAAATTGCAGTATTGCAGTAGAAGATACACTCATTGTTCTACACGGAGGGCTTGAACCAGTTGTGTCTTTGTATTTGTTTGCTTCAACCTCAGAAGAAGCTTTGTCCCAATGACAGGTCTTTTGAGATTCTTGTGTGGAGAATGAGGGAGTTTTTGTCACTCTAAAGTCCTACTCAGAATGCTTTGACCAAGTGGGGGCCAATACAGTCTATCTATCAGGCTTTCATACATTTATGTGTTTAGGTTACCCCATGACTATAGAAAACACTTGCTCAAGCTGCAGACCACAGCTGATTTCTTCCATGGAGAAGAGGGAAGTGAAAGATGAATAAGAGTTGACTCCAGTACTGGAATGGTATTTTATTAACCCCAAATGCAAATTTGACTTGAGTAAGATTTAAGCTCTGCAATGAATACTGCAATACATTTTGTCCAACTTTGTAATGACTATTCTAATTTGTATGTTTGTATGTGCTTCCATATATATATACCTATGTAAGTTTGTACATAATTATTTGTTAAAAAATATTCATTAGCAACAGAGACAGTATTTACAAGCTCACAGGCTGATCACAATGCCAGTACCTATTCTGGCAATATTATTTTATATATCGCTGGCGGGAACATGAATCACTGTTATCTCTAGCAGTTGAGTGTCCATCATTGACAAGTCCAAAGAAGGTTGAAATCATATGATCTGGTGGTCTCGGTGCTGGAAATGGCAAGGATTTATCTCCCCACAAGCAATATAAATAAGTATGTATTTTACACTAAAAGTCAATATGAGAGTGTCTCTCATGGTAACTACTGCAGTATAGTTTGTTCTAACAGAAAATCCACATTTAAATGGAGATAGATATTTATTTGTATATGTATACAATTTTGTATACATATTAATCTCCCACTCCTTCCCTCCTACACACATTGTCCCCTTTAATATCTTTGATATGGTACTTCCTTCAATCAAACAAACTCAATCCAGGATTTGCTAGGTCCCCTTCTTAGCTCTACTCCCTATTAACTGCTCCCTTTCTAGCAACCATTATCTATTAGCCTCTAATCTTATCATACAACACTACATTCGCTCCTGCTTACGTGACGGTGTGTGTCTGAGCATGCATCTATATGTGTATCACTTATATCCCTCTATGTCTTTTAAAGTAATTTATTGCTTCCTCTGCTCATCTACTTGAAGACCCATTAATTATTGATACTTCCTAATTAGATTTTCATTAGTAATCAAAAGGTTTAATACACCCAGTTCTATAAACCAGTGTTGTCTGTCTTTTACTACCACATAGGTAGAATGCTGCATTGTGTGGTCAAGGGGAAATGTTATAAATAAAGCAAATAAGCTTAATGGTTTGCTAATTCATTATTTAAACAATGTATCATAGTAATTAGTATTATGAGGTACAAGCTGAAACCCACCACTTAATGTATTCCATTCAAAATCCTTCTGCACACGCACATTATAATGTTGCAGTAAGGATAACACATTTGTGCATTTCCTCTCTTATTATATTTTATAATGTGATTAAAATATTTTTATAGTTTGGTATAATTATCTCTGAAAATTTTTTAAAATGCACTAAAATATTAAACTACAGCAAAAACAATATTAAGGACTCACAACTGGACTCAATGTGCAGATCACAGATGTATGACAAAAGACTTACTGACAACTATACATGAATTTTAATAACTAACAAGACTGAATATGTGTCAAAATATAAACAATATTCATCAAGCATAGGATTTTAAATAAAATCTCTTGATGGAAATTATGCAGGAAATATTTAAAACAAATATGGTTATGCACGAAATGCACTCCATTTATATTCTATGTCATATCAAGAATTTTCTTTTTTATCTATTATCAGCTAAAGATGTGAGTAAATAACACTAAACGAATTTTTTTTCTTGATGGTCATTGTCAAATATCAATTATAGCTTTCAGTATCTGAAAGAAATTGTGTTGCTTGTAAATATATTTCTTTACCTACATCTTTATATATGCAGACAGTAGTTGAATGTATTCTGTACAACAAACTATTATAGTCACCAATATCTAAAAGAAATTGTTGCTTTGTAATGATGTGTGTAGACGTATTTCTCAATGTGCTTTGTCACTTTTTGTTCAGTAATCATTACAATCATTTGGAAGACTTATTTATTTTCTCTGACGGTGGTCTAGATGTTTAAATAAGTACATTGCTGGGTACCTTTAGCAAGGTTATTTCTGTCGTAAGCATTTTGACCAGACCAGTCCCTGACTTCCTTCTGACTCCATGTTTTTTTTTTTCTACAAATGTTCAGTCTCAACATTAGTCAAATCAAGCTCATCAGTGTCTGAGGGCCTGCAAAAGTTACGGGTACAGTTAGACTATCATCATCATCATCATCATGTCTACTAGCATAGGTGAGACTTATTGAGGCAGTATTCGACAACTTGGTGTTTTCCTGTCACCAACCCTTATTTGTTTCCTAAGGTATTTTTATTCCATGTATGTTCACATATCGAAATTGACAAAATTACAGGACATATTGTTTATGGGAGATGGAAACATAATGTCACCATTGCCCAAGCAGGAACAATGTGATGACATAGGTGTGGCTGTGTGGTAAGAAGCTTGCTTTCCAATCACAAGGTTCTGGGTTCAGTTCCACTGCATGACACCTTGGACAAGTGTCTTCTACTGGATCCTAGGCTGCCCAAAGCCTTGTGAGTGGATTTAGTTGACAAAAACTGAAAAAGCTCATCGTATATATATATATATAAATAGTGATTGTAGCAAAAAAATGGTTAGGCTGAATGGACTTACTCTAAGCATGTGCCTGTAAATTGAGGACCAACAGTTGGGTGTGGGCTTGTGATTTCAGTGATCAGAGTGATCCATGGGGCTCCTAGATTGGCTATAGTTGATAGTTCCCCTATATGAGGAGGACTGTATCATGGATATACTCAAATATTATGTATTTTTTTACCTCATTCCCCTCTGGTCCCTTTCTTCCTTTCATATTTTATGTAACTCCACATGCACTTGTAATGTCCCTTTCATTTAATGCTCCTGTGGCAAATAAAAAGAATTACTGTTATTATTGTTGTTATACTTGTGATAGCAGTAAGGATGCTTTCAGTAATTATAATTATTGTGGCTGTATTTTTGACAACATCAGATGATGATGATGATGATGATGATGATGATGATTGTGGTGGTGTTCAATGAGAAGAGTGGTGCTGGTGTTGTTCCCCAACATCTGTGGTGATGATAATGATAATAAAGCTTTAGTGTCTGAGGAAAAGAAACCATATCTGTGTTTTTCTTTATACTTATCCTATTAAGAATTATAAAGTAAAAGATATGAAAACGTTGTGAGGTTTCTCAATACCTTCACCCAACCACCACCACCACCACCATCACCACTAACAAAAAAAAAAAGAAAAATGTATTATTAGATGAAATGAATTTCTTTTGAGTGGAAATTGAAACTGGAACCTAGGTACCGTTCATTGAAAAATTACTTTTGTGCCACATGACCGACATAGCAGATTACAGAAGTAATACTTTGTGTGCTTGTGTTCTGTAACAATTAAGCCTGAAGCATCTGAACTTTTTTTTCTTTGGAACATAATGAATACAAAAATAAAAACCATTCAACATGAAAGGAAGCCTCTATATAGTCACTTGACCTACTAGAAATAACTGCTAAGCTGATAGTTTAAGATTTACATTGGACAACATAGTAGTAGATACATGATACCTGCATAACAGTCATGATGGTCATGTTTAGAATATTTCTGATCTTGTGTGAATGAATTAACCGCTCAGATTTTACTGTGTAAACTGATATTAGACACTATAAGAACCAGGTCAAGACACAAAAGACAAAATAGAACTACTGTATCATCATCATCATCATCATCATCATCATCATAATCACCACCACCACCATCATTGGTATATTCAGTAGCAGCAGCACCATCATCATCATCATCGTTTTATAATTATTTATTGAGTACTGAAAAAAATTGTGTTTTTCATTTTCAACACCAAACTAAAACCAAGCAAAGTTAACAAGGTTTCTTATTTTATATTTCAGATCTCCGAGATGATTTTAAAGTAGGTCCAGTTGATACAATGGTTGCCATTGGAGATACTGCAATTTTGAAATGTCGTCCACCTCGAGGTGAACCACCACCTCATGTGATTTGGCGGAAGGATACAAGTAGTCTTACAACAGATAGCCGTATAACGATGGAGGACGAGGGTGATTTAATATTGTCTTCTGTAGAAAAGTCTGATGCAGGAGATTATACCTGTGTTGCTGTAAATAAAGCTGGAGAGCGAGAAAGTAAAACTGCAAAACTCACTGTATATGGTAAGTGCAATTTTTATATTGTAAAATTTTGAATTCTAGGAAACTGATGGTGATTTCTTATTTCTTTACTGCCCACAAAGGGCTACACACAGAGGGGACAAACAAGGACAGACAAACAGATTAAGTCAATTACATCGACCCCAGTGTGTAACTGGTATTTAATTTATCAACCCCGAAAGGATGAAAGGCAAAGTCGACCTCAGCGGAATTGAACTCAGAACGTAACGGCTGACAAAATACTGCTAAGCATTTCGCCCAGCGTGCTAATGTTTCTGCCAGCTCGCCGCCTTACTCACTGATGCGGATTTCTGTCTGTGACTGTCTGCTGGAGAATTCATATTTATCCAACTTCTGTGTATTTTTCATGGAGGCAGTGACAAGTGACCGAAGCCTTTGGCATTATATTGTACCTCAGAAGACTTGTCAAACCAAGTGAGATTATAGTTGTGGCCAATGTTGGTGTTTCGTTAGTGGCACCTGTGCCGCTGGCATGTAAAAAAGCACCCACTACACTCTTGGAGTGGTTGGCGTTAGGAAGAACATCCAGCTGTAGAAGCCATGTCAAATCAGATCGAAACTTAGTGCAGCTCTCCAACTTACTAGTTTTCAGTCAAACCAGCCAACCCATGCCAGCATGGAAAAACGGATGTTAAATGATGATGATGATGATGATGAAATACTGTTATGCAACTGTTAAGGCTCAGTGATAATTGGGTTAAAGTGCTGGGACTACTGATCGCATGGGCATAAATTCAAATCTTACCACAGCCTATGTTGTGTTATGCTCATGAGCAGAGCAAGGTACATTGGTCAACTCGATCTTGCTTGTCTGAGTAAACAAAACCAAAAATAGGTTTAATTCAAGAGGCAAGTTGATTCTGTGACCCATTTTTAATTCTCTGTTGAAGACCTTTTATTTCAAAGACAATGGTGGGTTGTCTCCTCATTCTGTCCTTTATACCACTAGTACAGTGGTTTCCGCCCTTCAGAGTTCACAGATTTTATATCATCTCTATTCAAGCACTCCTCACTCACTCACTCATCTCTTCTCTTCTTGTCATCCATGTTGTGCCTTACCCACCAGGCCTTACATTGGCTTCTTCACCAAGTATTTCTTTTCTCAGTTGTCAGCCTTCTAGACATCCTACTCTGTCCATGTTTTTGCTGCTGCCTTCTAATTGCAGTTCTTTAAGAAAAATGTCTACCACATCAGTCACTGGTCTGGTGAGTGGGGCAAGCAAAGACTATGAACTTAGCCCCTTATGTCAAACAAGACCATTGAAGAAAAAAGGGCATTTTGTGGTCAGATAAAATCCTGCTGTCTCGTAAAAGAAGATACATTAGGTAATATAGTACTATATGCCTTATGTCTGAGAAAAAAGTTGGTTGATCAAAGCTGGAATGCATTTGATCTTAAAGGAAAGTGTTAAGAAAGAGGGTTTGAGATAGGAATGATGAGATATGAAGTAGACATATTGGGATGGTTGAGCTTGATGGGAATGTTTTATAACGTGCTAGTTCAGTAGAGCAGAACCCGTTACATTAAAGGTAGAAGAGACAAAAAGAAGAAACAGCATATCTGAGTTTAAAATCCCTGTGTGATCGACTGAATTTGCTTTTCATATTTTTGGTAAGGGTGGTGTCAGTAAAATTTTTCATCTCTACCAGTATTATCTCCAGATTGGTAGACACACTCTCCCCTTCCTGTGAAAAAAAATAAAGAAAAAATCCCTCTGACCTTATATATTGCTGTGAACTTCTGAAAAACTCTAGTGTGACCACATTCAGTTACTACCCACATATTTGGAAAATTGCTGCTGCTGTTGTCAACTACTGCTACTATTCAAATATCATAGATCACACCCATTTATCTATTCTTTCTTGTTTATTAAGCCTGCAGTTTGGTGGTGAAAGGACTGATGGAACCATGACTTGAATACTGCTCTCATGGTCCTCCTCAGGCCCTCTATTTTCTGAGTTCAAATTGTAATGCCTTTCACATTTTCAGGACCAATAAAAGAAAGTATCTGTCATGTTCAGAGGTTGATATATATATTTTGCTACTTGAGAATGATAAAAATTATATTAGAAGACCATGTACAGGTTCCTTTGTTAGCTTGTTCTTACCTACATGTTTTTCAATCTCCTTTTTTTTGTATTTTTTTTTCTAAGGGCACCTAGTCAGTTATGACAATGAGGGTGCCAGTTGATCCTGTCAACAGAACAGCCTGCTTGTAAAATTAATGTGTCAGTGGCTGAGTACACCACAGACATGCATAAGGTAATTTTCAGAGAGATTCAGTGTGACACAGAATGTGACAAGGTTGGCCCTTTGAAATACCAGTATTACTCATTTTTACTAGTTGAGCAGACTGGAATAATGCAAAATAAAGTGTCTTGCTCAAGGATGATGCGCCACCGAGTATCAAACATATAAACTTCTATGATTGTGAGCCAAGTACCCTAACCACTAAGCCACACACTTGCACATCAATTCTTTTATATAAGTTCAAACTGAATGTCTGCTACCTTAGTTTCATCATCATGGGAGTGGTTGGCCAACAAAAACCATGAGTGAGACTACCCCCGACCTCTTTTTGACCAATTAATAACAAAAAAGAAAAAAAACTTCATAGATTTTGTTGACAATATTTAACTTATATGCAATAATTTTATATCTGGTCATCTTACCACACTTTTTTTTACTGTTCAGTCAAGAAGAGAAGGACAGCACCAATGACTCGCTATTTTTTCAGGGTCTCCAAGGCTACTGGAAAATAAGGATAAAGTTATTAAACCAGAGGCATAACTCAACAGAGTGAACTTCATTCAGGAGGTGGTTTTTAAGTAAGAAGTAGATTAAGTTTTTTCCCCCAAGAACTTAGAACACAATGGAAACTAATACTGCCAAGTGCCTTGTCTGAGAGTTTAATAGCTGTGTCAATCTACCATTCTGAACTGGCACTTTATTTTCTCAAACTAGAAAAGACAAAAGTGTAGTTGACCTTGTCAGGATTTGAACTCAGAGCTATAACAAAAGCCACAAGGCATTTTGTGTAGTATATTGCTTAAAGCTGTATATCACAACTGGTTAGTCTGTTAGACAATTTTTAATTTCTCATACTTTGTGCTGTCAGCATCATATCGTTGTGCTGTCAGCTTTGTATCAAATGTTAAGTTACTGTCAATATGTTTTATACAGGAAAGCATTAAAAAGTTAACTAGAAGTAATTATATGTGAAGGGGGATTAAAAAAACAATATTAATCAATGATGAATAATTTCATTTTTGCTTATGCTAGTAGGGGAGACTACTCCTAACATAGGTGTCATTTTGTCTTCTAATCTTAACAGCCACAAATAGGTGTCATTTTATCTGCGTACTTTGTAGTCAAGTTTTCATTACAGAAACCAAGCTCATTTCTTAGTCACTTACATTCCATATATATAATATATATATATATATATATATATATATATCTAACCACAGGCAAAGACACATTGTACAGTCCTTAATATCCTTAATACTATATATTAATTAATGCATTTTGCAATTAGGAAAGAACAAACTTTAATTAACACATTGTATAATCAATAGTACCAATTGAAATGTTAGAAAAATCTTGATTTTGAAATCTAATGTATACGTTATTGTACTGTTTGAACACAAATTAGTTTTTACGTTCAATAATTTGATAATTCTAAAACTCATATATCTAAATTAAAATTAATTTTTATTTATTTTATTTTAATTTTTTTTATATAATTGAAAAACACCCAGAAGCAATTAAATTTCAAGAAAAACAAATGTATATATATAAATAAATCAGTTAATAACTTCATAAATTGAAGAAAAAGAATTAAAATAACAACAATGAAGAAAAATAAAAAAGAAATTCCATACAATTTTCATAATCTTATTTAGTATTGCATGAGAATTTAAAAAAATACTCTAATTACTAAAAAGCAAAGCAATAAACGAAAAAGTTAAATCTATAATTCATTTTAATCATAGAATAAAAAAAAAAATAATAAATTCTAAAAGGAACATTTCCAGAAGCTTGCTATTTTTCTACTCATTGCTTGGTTTCTTAAAAAGTGATGATTTAAAGACTTGTAAATTTAGGCAAAGTTCAAACAAGCCCTTTTCATGGAAAATTCCTTTAAGTTCTTTTCTTATTTTTGTTGTTATTGTTTTTAACTTCTTTATTTTTAACCTGAGATGGCATTAAAGATTTTATGCAATTATAATTGTAGCACCTGCTTAAGATTATATTTTAATTAATTCTACACATCTTAATAATTCAAAGATGTCTTTTGCCTTGCAGTGGAGTGTCAATTTCTTTCAAAATAGGAAGAAATAAAACAAACAAAACAAAAGCAAAACACAGAGAAGGAAAATAACTATACAAGTCATTGCAATTTCTAAGTGAAAAGCATTAACTCTGCTACTGAGATGTGGAATTGATAATTTATGTAAGGTTTTAGTTTTTCCACTAAAATCTCTCACAACACATTAGAAATGATAAAACATATGGCAAGACACCTCATAATTTCTTATTAGGCAAAATTTACCTCGGCTTCAGTTTGTCAAATTTTTTAATCTTTCATTCATAACAAATAACTTTCTGACAGCAAACAAAAATGGCTTTTATGCATCAATGTCTCCCATGGCATATTTTTTTGCTGTCAGGATATTTCTTTGCACACATACACAAATTATCCATGCAGGCATGCCAAGGATTCTGACCATTAAAAAAGAAAAAAGCCTTATGCATATTAGGTGTGGAAGAGTGTGTGCATTTCCTGTTTTAAGACATTACTCATCTCTCTCTTCCTGTAAATATGTGTATACATACTCATACGCATACATTCATAAATGCATATACATATAAGCATATGAAGGTGTAGATATGTACGCATGTATGACTACATATGTCTCTGTGTGTGTGTGTGTGTGTATATATATATATATATATATATATATAGAGAGAGAGAGAGAGAGAGAGAGAGAGGCACAGGCATGGGTGTGTGGTTGGGAAAATTACTTCCAAGCCTTATGGTCTTGTGCTCAATTTCCTTGTGCAGCATCTTCGGTAAGTGTCTTCTATTATTGTCCTAGGCCAGCCAAAACTGTGTGAGTGGATTTGGTTGATGGAAACTGCAAGAAGCCCTTAGAGCAAGCACAAAAATCTCCATTTCTTGAGTTGCTAGTGTATTCATCCTCCTGTATAAGTCTGAGTGCTAGACCCTTTACCGGTGTCAGATCAAACAACTGGAAGTGTTCCAAATCAGATAGCTCCAAAATATCTTCAGTCTCTCAGAACCAAATGCAGGAGACTGCATGAAGAGAGGAGAAGACTGCATGAAGAGAGGAGGAGACATCATCATCATCAACTCCCTGCATCCGTTGTTCAAATGCCTGCAGTGCTACAAGTTCTTCCTATTTCAAAGTGGTCTAGTCAGTCACATCTGCTACCCTGAGAAACAATGTGCTGGATGTGGTGGAGGATGAATGTTTTAGACTGACACTGCCGTCATTTTGATGGGTGTTGTCATGGGCAAGCATATATATATATGATGATTGGAATAGAGCATCACTGACAAAGAAGCAAGTTGGTCATTTCCTGATTTTCATGTTACAATATTACCTTGCTTTGGATACAGGTGAGGGTTGGCAATAGGATGGGTATCTGATTCAAGAGTTTATCTCAAAAATATTTCATCTGACCCATGATGATATATACATACATGTATAGCAGAAGTGATTCAGAAGTGTGAGTGAGTCACCCAAGATAAGATGTAGTTTGGCTTCATTCCTGGCAGAGGTACCCACAAAAGTACTCTTCCTAGGGAGACAGTTGCAAGGCAGATATTTTAATCAAAAGTAAATCACCATTCCTTGTCGACTTGGAGAAAGCCTTTAACAGAATGCCTATATATATATATATATATATATATATATATAATTGAAAATGCAGGGAAACGGTTGCATAATCAAGTATCTGCACACCTGGAGAACTACATTGCTTGGAATCAATTGTAGTGATTAAAATTAGATGTCCAACAATACTCCTTCTTGTTGACTCCAATTTTTTCAGTTATCTATTCACACACGACAGAAGCCCAAATGCAAACCTGGAAGTACATATAATACTACTCGTGGATAGCAAAGGGTGGAATCTGAAGGTGGATGAGCTTTAGACTGTACTCTACTGCGTACTTAACAGAATATACCATAACTATATAAATATATATTTAATTGTCCACGTTAGTGGTCGACGTTATTTTTAAAATATATAAATATAAATATAACAATAATATAAGGGATAAAAATCCAAATTTACAGGTAATTTATACACACATACACATATACATACATACATATATATTTACACACACACACATACGTGACTTAGTGGGTTGAATGTTGGGTCCACAGTCATGAGGGAGTGAGTTCAATTCCTGGACCAGGTTGCATGTTGTGTTCTTGAGCAAGTCAGTTTATTTGACATTGCTCCAGTTCACTCAACTGTAGAAGTGAGTTGCGACATCACTGGTGCCAAGCTTTATTGGCCTTTGCCTTTCCCTTCGATAACAATGGTGGCATGGAGAGAGGAATCTGGTATGCATGAGCAACTGCTAGTCTTCCATAAACAAGCTTACCTGAACTTGTGCCTCGGAGGATAAATTTCTACGTGCAATGCCAGGCTCATCCATTACCGAAGGGGGTCTTTTCCCTTTAATGTGTGTGTGTGTGTATCTGTTTTTCTCTCTTGCCCTACCCTCACCCTTGTCCCCTTACCTTCCCTTAGACCTATTACTACCATTCTTCTGATCTTCAATATAGACACCACTACTGCCACAGCCATTCGAACTCGCTCAAATAGCGTCACCATCTTTATTCCTTCCACTTCTATTCATTGTCCCCTAATTTACTCATCCTCCCTACAAATACCATTTTTCATACTGCTTCATAATTTAATTATCACCATCACCACAACCACTGTTTCACTATTGCAAAATATACCTCCATCATTGACAGTACCATACCATTCTTCTTATGTATTCATCACTACCACTCTTACCAATTGTCTTTGAAATGAAGCCACCACCATCAACAACCAATACTGCTTCCTTTTTATTGCCCCATCATCATTATTATCATCATTTAACATATATATATTTCAAGCGTTAGGCCTCACAGAGGCAAAGTGGCCAAGATCCTTTCAAGCATTGGGCCTCTGGGAAACAATGACTGAGACCGTTGGCATTTTGTCATGCTTCAGAAGACCCACCAAGGTGAACAAAATTGCAGTTGTGGCAAATACCAGTGTCACACAAATGGCATGTAAAAGCACCCATTATGCTCTTGGAGTGGTTGGCATTAGGAAAGGCATCCAGCTGTAGAAACCATACCAAATGAGGCTGGAGTCTGGTGCAGCCGTCTAGCTTGCCAACCCTGGTCAAACCGTCCAAGACATGCCAGCATGGACAATGGACGTTAAATGATGATGATGATATATATATATATATATATATATATATATATATATATATATATATATATATATATATAATAATTTTCCCAGAGGAATATGAAAATTTAAAAGTTTAAAAACCTTATGATATATATATATATATATATATATATATATATATATATATATATATAGAGAGAGAGAGAGAGAGAGAGAGAGAGAGAGAGATACACCCTTTTTTCACTTGTTTTAATCAGTAGACTGGCCATGCTGTGGCATTGATTTGAAGTATTTTACTCAAGTGAATTGACCCTGGTACTTATTCTATAGGTCTCTTTTGCTGAACTGCTAAACTATGAGGACATAAACACACTAACATTGGTTGTCAAGCTGTAGTGGGAGACAAACATTAACACAAAGCCACACACACAATATACACACACGACAGGCTTCTTTCAGTGTCCATCTACTAAATCCACTCACAAGGCTTTGGTCAGCCTGACACTGTAGTAGAAGACACTTGCCCAAGGTGCCATACAGTGAAACTGAATCCAGGACCATATGGTTGGAAAGCAAACTTCTTACCACAGAGCCATGCCTATATATTCACTTCCATACATGCATGAATATTCTTCATCATTGACTACAGTTTTGCAACCAAATAATTGAAATCATTTTATTATTTTCTGATTTTCTTTTCTCCATTACAATGGGCTATTTTGGCACAAAATTCATGGTACACTCAAGCATTAAATGCAAATTTTAAATTTCAATAGTATGCAGATTATTTTGAAAAATTCTTTTTTCCTGTCAACAATCAATCATGATTTTTTTCTTTATTGTTGTTCAACAAGTTCTTGACAGAAGAAATTTTAGGCTATACTATTAATAATGGAAATAACTATCTGTGATAATGAAACTAATACAGGGACATAACAAATGAAATTGGTACAAGTAGAAATTCCTAAAGTTCCATTAGGATTTTTAAGGTTAAATTTTTGAATGCAAATTGTATTTTTATATTATATTTTAGATTATTTTATAAAGTAATATATTTATAAAATTCTTCTATGATGTTTCAATTTAAATCATTTAGATGAAAAGTTATCCTACATTGTATGTGTGTATGAAAACACACACACACACACACACACACACACACACACACAAACAAACAAACAAACAAACAAACACATGTATATGTACACGTCCAAGTTCTCGAGAAAGGTTTTTTTAAAAATTCTTGATGGTGTCAGGAATTTGATGAAGCATCGTTAAGAATGCTAAACAAAGAGAAGAATTGGTAGACTTGTGATGTTTTCTTTCAGCTTTAATTAATTGTATTTGTCATCATTGTTGTTGGCATTTTAAGTGCCTGTTTCCTTATTAAGTATTATGCTAGTAATGGATTAGATTACCTTATATTACCACTGATCTTGCCCCTTTCCCATCTTACTTATGATACACAACAAACTGCATGCAATATGACACCCACTACTTCTTTTTGTCTTCTTTGGTATTATGTTATGCCATGAGTTCCCTTCCAGTGTCAGTCTCCTGCATTTATCAGTCACTGCCTATTATTCGTAGGAACTGCAAGCCACAGGGATGGGTGTATGTTTAAGAAATTTGCTGTATGACTCCACTGCATGGCACCTTGGAAAATATCTCCACCATAACTGCAGGCTGACTAGTAGCTTGTAAGTGGAATTCAATAGAAACTTGATGGAAGCCTGTCATATATATATATATATATATATATATATATATATATATATAGGTGCAGGAGTGGCTGTGTGGTAAATAGCTTGCTTGCCAACCACATAGTGTTGGGTTCAGTTCCACTGCGTGGCACCTTGGGCAAGTGTCTTCTACTATAGCCTCGAGCTCACCAATGTGTTGTGAGTGGATTTGGTAGACAGAAACTGAAAGAAGCTTGTTGTATATATGTATAGTATAACTTTTTTTTCTATGGGAAGAGATAGCCAGACCTTCAACTTTTCTCCATGTCTGCAGAAAGAGATGCCATGGGTGGACCTCATTACCATTTTTCAGAGTCATGCAGTTGTATGCTAATAAGTTCATTCCGTACTTTCTTCTTACCTACATAATCATGCCCTTATATATATTTATGTACATATATATATATATATATATATATATATATATATACATACATGACAGGCTTCTTTCAGTTTTTATATACCAAATCCACTCATAAGTCTTTTTGGTTGACCCAAGGCTATAGTAGAAGACACTTGCCCAAGGTACCATACAGTGGGACTGAATGCAGAACAATGTGGTTGGGAAACAAGCTTCTTACCAGTCAGCCAATATAGATTAAAATAAAAAATGAAAAAGTGAAACATTTGCCATCACTTGAAAACATTTCATTCAGATTTCTCTATTTAAATTGAAAGTTTTTCAAGTGATGCCAAATGTGTTGCTTTTACAGTTTTTATTCCAATCTATATCTGCCCACTCAAGGAGGAACCACTTTCAGCTGCCTTTGATAGGCTGTCTCAACACCACATTTTTCAGTTGC
>NC_142932.1:56114411-56229411 GCF_046866305.1 Octopus bimaculoides | reverse complement strand
ATATATGTATGTATGTATAAATATAGGCATAACTACAGATTCCTGCCCCCAACCAACTTTGGATGATCATAACTTTCAGAAAAATGGATATTTTTTAGTGAAAATTTCTACAAATACGTGTTATGTAGATTCCGAATATACAAAAACTTTTGAGGGAAAGTGTTTTAGGAGGGGGAATTGCGGAAAATTTACCGGCGTCCACTTCAATTCATCGTAACTTTCAAGAAAATAGATATTTTTAATGAAATTTTCTGCAAATATACCTCAGACTATGTAGATTCTGAGAACATAGGAATTTTGGGGGTTACTTTTGAGGACCGTTCACCAATCGGGGGGTGTTTCAGAACAAGTCATCCATATTTATTTCATTTTCTGTTTTGTGCGTTTGTGCATCCGTAGATTTCTACTGAAGCAGCAGGCAATGAAGCTGTCACCAGAAAACTCGTCACCGGAAAACTCGTTATGCTAAAAATACCAGCTAAAGGTCTAAACATTTCTAACAGAAAGACATTGAATAGAATAATTTCCCGTTTGAGCTTTTTTTAGTTACATATATATGTGTGTGTGTGTGAGAGGACTAGAAATCTATGGATGCCCAAATGCACAAAACAGAGAAAATGAAACAAATATGGATGACTTGTTCCGAAACACACCCGAGTGGGGAACGGTACTCAAAAGTAACCCCCAATTGTTTTTCCCCAAAATTTCTATGTTCTCGGAATCTACATAATCCGAGGTATATATGTAGAAAATTTCATTAAAAAATATCTATTTTCTTGAGAGTTAAGATGAATTGAAGTGGATGCCAGTGAATTTCCGAAATTCCCCACTCCACCCCCTCCTAAAACACTTTTCCCCAAAAGTTTTGTATATTCAGAATCTGCCTGATATAACACATATTCGTAGAAAATTTCATTAAAAAAAGCCACGCACCTCCACTGTGTATGTATATATATTTATATACATATGTTTTATGTGCTGGTGCCACATGAAATGTACCTGTGCTGGTACCATGTTAATGCATCCATGTCAGGGACACATAAAATGCACCTAGTACACTCTGTACAGTGGTTGGCATTTGGAAGGGCATCCAGCCATAGAAACCATGTCAAAACAGACAAGCTGTTCGCCTCATGCCAAGATGGAAAATAAACATTAAAGGATGATGATGATGTGTGCACACATACACATGCATACATATATGTATAATCAGAGCTGAGATGCAAACAAGAGGCAGATGCTTGTAAACACAATGAATGAAGTGGCAGGCTATGTATAAAACTAAAAGAGTTACAGATCCGGTAGTGGCTGTAAAACATTTGCCATAAATGTGTCAAGAAAGCATGGTTTGATACTGATAACAAGAATGGGAGAAGAGAAAAAGAAAACAAGTTCTTTATTAGCCAACATCATATCTTAACTATAAAAGTCACAAGATTGTTGAAGACTATCTGGTTTGGTCTGGAATTACATTATATATACATACAACTTAATGTAAAGTTTATGTATGCATTTTATGAACCTATGGGAATGCACCAGCATGGCCACAGCAAGATGGCTATATACAAGTATAATCAGAGTGTGTTATTTCACTTGTAGTTTGAAAAGCACAGATTCTTTCTTAACAGCATTGTCAGTATTTTTGTAATAGTTACATTAGCTGATGTTTTTACAGTTGTTTCTGTTGCTTGCTGTTTTTAGATTTTAACCTTTAGCACACTGCTTTTTCTCTAGAGTTGTTTCCCCTGCCACTGCCCAGCAGCTACAGGGCAGAAAACTCTTACAGTGACATGATACACCTACAGTGTGCTAAAGCTTAAATAAACACTCTTAGGTGTAGTTTTTGTCTTCTAATCGCAAAGATAATCTCAGTTAAATGAAGGCTTTCAGCTCAGTATGTCATGTGGAAACTCTACTGTAAACATAGACATGGCTGTGTGTTAAGACGCTTGCTTCCCACCCACATGGTTCTGAATTCAGTCCCACTGTGTCTTCCACGATAGCCTCAGGCTGACCAAAGCATGTGTCTTCCACTATAGCCTCAGGCTGTCCAAAGCCTTGTGAGTGGATTTTGTAGACACAAACTGAAAGTAGCCCATCATAATATGTATGTATGCATGTCTTCATGTCTGTATTTGTCTCAACTACTGCTTGACAGCTGGTGTTGGTGTGTTTATGTTCTCATAACTTAGCAGTTTCACAAAGAGACCGATAAAATAAGTAAATAAGTACCAGGTTTTAAAAATAAAAAAGTTCCAGGGTCTATTCATTCGACAACAAATTCTTCAAGGAGTGCCCCAGCATGGCCACAGTCATATGACTAAAAGAAGTGAAAGATATACTATGTGTGTACATGTCTGTGTATGTGTGTGTCACACACACACACACATGTGGCTTAGAGGTTAGTGTATTTGGCTCACGATTATAAGGTCATGAGTTCAATTTCTGGCAGTGCATTGTGTCTTTGAGCAAAACACTTTATTTTGCACAACTCCAGTCCACTCAGCTGATAAAAATGAATTGTACCTGTAATTCAAAGGGCCAGCCATGTCACATTCTGTGTCACACTGAATCTCTCTCAGAACTATGTTAAAGGTATACGTGTCTCTGAAGTTCTCAGCCACTCGCACTTTCATTTCACAAACTGGCTGTTCCATTGATCAGATCAACTGGAACACTTGTCTTCATAACTGACTGAGTGTCAGTCACATATATTTCATCTAGAACAGCACCTGACATATTTCCTTCTGCCTTATTGTTGATAGATGTGTGTGTCACTGTCAATATACATATATATATAAACACACATAACCTACATGTCTGTGTTTGCTTTCTCAGTTCCAAGTGAGAAGAAGTATGTTCAATGCATGTTAAAAGAGATTATTTATTTGTATAAGTCAATGATTCACTCCCTAGATACTCAGTTTTGTACATTAAACATGTTTCTGGCTTTTAAGGTTACATATCCTTTAGTATAATAAACATATATTGAGTCTTGCTCTGAAATTAGTCCCATTGGTTAAACCAAAGGGATTTTGGCAGCTCGGAACATGGATTGAACCAAGTAGTTTGGTTTTTCTTAAACATCATCAGGTATCTATTACATCTGCTTACTAAACTACTGAAAGAAAATAGAACAAAATGTAAGCAATATCGTGTGTGGCAAACTCTTACATTATATATACACACACACATATATATATGCACACATATATACACTCATACACATACACACTTACATATATATTTATGAATGAGAGAGAGAGAGATAATATAATATATGCAATATATACATTTCAAACTAGGATGAAAGTTCATTCCGTTTTTGTCATGTACAATGAAGGAAATAAAGACATAATTCTTATAGATATATATCCTACAGTGCTGTCTATAACATCAATCCATCTTTCAATTTGTTTATTAATACCTTGTTTGTAATATTTCTTTGCTTTGATGAGAAATAAGAAACCAACTCACCTTCAACTTCTTAGTCCACGAAAATGGTTTTGTACACTCTTAAACAAATGATAGTCTGAAAGAGTAAGGCCAGGAGATTATGATGCATGCAACACTTTTTCCCAGCTAAATTCTTCTGGCAGGTCCTTGGTGACTTTTGTAGTGTGGGAGCAGGCATCATCATGATTATTCCCATCTTGTGCATTAAAGATGGATGTTTTTTTCTTCAAAGCAGCTTTCAAAGCAGCTTGCAATACACATCAGTGTTGATTGTTTAGTTATTCACCAACAGTTCAAAATGGATAATACTTGGATATCCCACCATATACTCAACATGATCTTTTTGAGATGAAGGCCTCTTCTTGGCTCCTGAACAGGTCAGTTCCACTATTAGTCACTGACAACTACACTTATTGTTATGGTAAAGGATCCATTTTTCTGTTTTGTCACAAGTTACAACTTTGTTTAAAAATGGATTTTGAAAATGTTATATCACATCAATTACCATTGTGGGTTGGTGATTCTCTTCAGACAGGTGTAGCACCAGCTTTCCAACCATTTACAGTCCTTTTAAATTCATGTTTGGCAGTTGAATAGCTAACATTAAAATATTCACCGAATCTCCTAGTTGTAATGAAAGGATTAACTCTAACAATCACATCAAGTGCACCAGATTGAGTCCTTTTGGCTGTCCACTCCTTGGCTTGTCCTGTAAGCTTAAAACCCCATTTCCAAAATGAGAAAACCACTTTCTACACATTTTTTTCACTTAACCTTTTAGCATTCAGATTACTTTGTCAAAAATGTTGTTTATTTATTCACATTTGTTAAAATTAATCATCTATTAACTTGTAGCTTCAAGATTTTGGAGATGTGTTTGTTTATTTTTAGATTACCATTGTGGATTAGGTATAAGAGGCTGGATTTGCCTAGCTTCAGCGTAAAACAGGTAGAATATTTTGGCCAGATATGGCCAGGTTTAATGCTAAAGGGTTGAAACATTAGGACCATAATTGTTCTGAATGGATTTTGCTACTGCACTAGCATCGACACTTTTATGAAACTTTTAAAGCAGTTGGTTGGAACATGGGTTTTTGCTGCAAGCTATTTTAGCAATAAATTTTGCTTTATTTGAAACAAAGGTATTACTAAGCAACATAAAGAGATAATATGATAATAAATCCTCTTTAATATCTTCAACTCAAAATCAGAATGTACTGACATTCCAACCTGATACGTGTGTGTGCATGGTTTAGTGGTTAGGATATTTGGCTCATGGTTGCAAGGTCATGAGTTTGACTCCCAGTGACATGTTATGTCCTTAAGCAAGACACTTTATTTCACATTGCTCCAGTGCACTCAGCTGACAAAAATGAGTAGTACCTGTATTTCAAAGAGTTAACCTTGTTACATTCTGTATCATGCTGGATCTGTCTGAGAACTACGTTAAGGGTACACATGCCTGTGGAGTGCTCAAGCACATGTGTGTTAATTTCACAAGCAGGCTTTTTTATTGATAGGATCAACTGGAAGCCTTGTCATTGTAACCAATGGAGTGTCTGTGTGTGTGTGTGTATACATATATATATATATATATATATATATGTATATGTATATATATATATATATATATATATATATATATATGTATGTATATAGATATATATATATATATATATATATATATATATATATATATATATATATATATATATTTATATATATATATATAGATATATATATATATTTATATATATATATATATATATATATATATATATATATTATTTTGTTTAAAAGAGTTCCAACACTGTCTGTTTTTTATGTTTTATTTATATTCCTGCAGAACCAATGCGGGGTATAGAATAGGGAATATACAATATATAATATAAAATAAAATAAAATAAAAATGGATGGCACCATGAAATAAAGTATTGAATGTAGATGAAATATTGAGTCTGTTAAAGTCTGTCATACCGGCCACGACGAAGGGAAATAGCACTGAAACTCGAGTCGCCTTTATATATTTATATTTATATATTTGATCCTTTATATTGAACACTCAATATTTCATCTACATTCAATCCCTATTTCTATGGTACCCTCCAGCTTCTCTTTCTCCTCACTACTTTCACTGCAAAACATTACACTCCCACACACACACACACACACACTTCTCCACCTTTTCATCTCCCTCTGGCCTATTCCCACAACTCAAACATCACTATTTCCTCCAATAACTCCCTCAGGATTCTTTTCCACTTTAGCAGATTGTTCCCTTCCTGTTTCCTTTCTCTCACCTGGTCCATCCCCACTCTTATAGCATAGGATAGCCCCAGACACTTCCTATACAACTCATGCAACCCACCCTTTCCATTGTGTCCCCTTCTTTTCCCCAGTGATTCCTGGCACTAGTCCCTTCCCTTTTCCTTGTTATCTGTCATACTCCCTTCACCCCACAATTTGTACACACTCTCCTACTCCGTTATTCTCTCCTCTACCACTTTATAAATCCGTTCCTCTCTTCTTACTTAACTTCACTCACCCACCCACCCTATATCCCACATACAGAATCATCTGCAAAGTCTTCAGTGTTCTCCATCACTTACATGTTATATGGTGATCTTCATTAGTGCTGGTGCCACAAAGAAAGCAACTAGAAACTTTGTAAAGTGGTTGGCATTAGGGGTTCTAATGAATAAAGAAAATGCTTCTTCTGTAAAATACAAACACCAGACATTCTTCAAGAAAATGTTTTGTTGTCACTGAGTGGCTGTGTGGTAAGAAGCTTGCTTTCCAATCACATAGTTCCGGGTTCAGTCCCACTGTGTGACACATTGGGCAAGTGTCTTCTACTGTAGTCTCAGACAGACCAAAGCCTTGTGAGTTGATTTGATAAACAGAAACTGAAAGAAGCCCATCCTATATATATATATATATATACTAGCAGAAATACCCGGCTTTGCCCGGGTTAAAGAGAATAATGAAATCTAAAAACGCCATCTAGACTACGCAACCCTCAACTGTTAGTAGCTATGATACCATATTTCTACATTAATAACTCTCCAATCCATGCCAGCATGGAACATAGACATTAAGTGGAATGCCAGTCTCTCATCTAGGAGGGCCTTGAAATCAATGTTACCAACTGGGGACTATGTGTGTCGTAGTGATAATAAAAAGACCCAAAGGAGGTCTGCAACGAAATAATTTTACTTAACACTTTGCAAGTGAATCAGTGGAGGCAAAGATGCGTCTCATTTACTTGACAATTTATGCACCACATTGAAGAAATCACAATGAAAGTATATCTGAAAGGGTAGTCTTACACTGTTGTACCGTTGAATTACAAATAATGCTCATCTGTTATGTTCGGGTTAAAATTTCATCAACATCAAAAATATATGAATTTTCATGGGAGTTATGGCCGTTATACATAGAATATAATTTCCAAATTTCATAAAGATCCGTTCAGTACTTTTGACGTAGTTTTGGATAAGAAAACAAATGACTAATGTGTATGTTTGTGTGCATGTGTTTGTGTGTGATGGGTGTATATATGTATAGATATCTGTATGCATGTATATATATGTATATATGTTACATGTACATCTATATATATATATACATCTACACATGTGTATACATATACATATATGCATATAGATCTATATCTATATATATATATATCTATGCATATACGTGTACATATACATGTATATGTATACATATACATCTATTTCTCTCTCTTTCTCTCTTTCTCTCTTTCTCTCTCTCTGAAAGTATCGAAATGTGATTGTTTCAGTTAGTGGAATAACGTGTACATATACATCTATATGTATACATATACATCTCTCTCTCTCTCTCTCTCTCTCTCTCTCTCTCTTTCTCTCTCTCTCTGAAAGTATCTGTCATTACAGTATCGAAATGTGATTGTTTCAGTTAGTAGAATAGTTTCATTTTTAAAGTGAAAGTATTTGACATGAGTGTTTTTGTTTCACTTTTGACACGTAATACTTAAATAATGGAGGAGATATTATGTTGCTGTGGGCTCGAACTCTGGAAGAAGTTAAAATTTTTTTTTGACTAAAACACAACTGGAACCCTAAGTAAGGCATGTGTAAAATTTGAATGAAATTGGTTGTGTAGTTCTCGAGTTTTAGGGATTCACACAGACAGACAGACAGACAGACACACATTCTCATTTTTATATATATAGATAAATATATGTGTGTGGGTGTGTGTGTGTGTGTGTGTCTTTGTATCTCTGTTTGTACTCCCACCATTACTTGACAACCAATGTTGGTGTACCTACATCCCGTAACTTAGCAGTTGGGTAAAAGGAACGATAGAATAAGGTAGTGCTCCAGCATGGCCACAGTCAAATGACTGAAACAAGTAAAAGAACATGTAAATGTGTTTATACACATACGCCTGCTTATATTCCTGATCAACAATATATTTACTTAGCAATAGTTTTTGATAATTCCCTATATTATAGACAAGTAAGTTCACCATTTTCATAGAAACCCAATCTACATTACAAATACCCTGTAGACCTATGATATGCATTCCACCCTGGCAGCTTCACTAATATTATCTGTCCAATACGATATAAGAAAGAGAATGACTGTTTGAAATATCTCAAATAGTTCAATCATCTTTGTAATACTTGAATGGTCACATGAAACCAAGAAACTCAGAAGTAGCATTGGAACAAACCATTATCATTAAATGAATAAATTCTACTGTTGTAATTACTTTTCCTTCAGATATATATACATTAGCAGACAACTCACACCCCTATATATATATATGTACATGTGTGTGTGTGTGTGTGTATATATATATATAGAGAGAGAGAGAGAGAGGAAAATAAAAAATAATAATAATAATAATAAGGCAGAATGGATTTCTAACCAGCTTTCATTGCATGGCAAATTTTCAAGAAGAGGGGAAAAGAAAATAATGTTTTTTTACAAAAATATAAGAAATATATAAAAAAATAAATATACCAATATATTATATTGTCTTTGGGCTTTTAAAGTTCAATGGTAATCCATGTAGATAATTGTTAGATAGATTAGGATGCATGGAATTAAGAATGGTGTTGTGTTTAAAAAAGACTGAGAGTTTATGTGTTACACAGGAAGTGTGGTGTCAAAACAGGAAGTGTGTGTAAGGGAAGATTCCCTTCTCGTGCCTACCCATTGAAATACATATAAATTTACTTCTTGTTTCTCTAAGAACAGACATAAACTTCCTGTTGACAAAGTGTCCAGAACTCCAACTAAAGAGTATGAAACCCACAGAATTGTCTTCCCTTACACACACTTCCTGTTTTGACACCACACTTCCTGTTTAACACATAAACTCTCAGCCTTTTTTAAACACAACACCATTCTTAATTCCATGCATCCTAATCTATCTAACAATTATCTACATGGATTACCATTGAACTTTAAAAATTCAAAGACAATATAATGTATTGGTATATTTATTTTTTTATATATTTTTTATATTTTTGTAAAAAACATTATTTTTATTTCCCCTCTTCTTGAAAATTTGCCATGCAATGAAAGCCGGTTAGAAATCCTTTTTAATCCTCATTATGCACATCTATATTAAAATATGCTTTCAGTTTAGCATTCTGCCTTATTATTATCATTATTTTTTATTTTCCTATTATTTCTCCACGTGCGGTTAACACAACTCCACCATTTACTTATATATATATATGTGTATGTATATATATATATGTATATATATATAGATAGATAGATACACACACACGCATTTATGTATTTGCTTTGCAAGACTCTTGATGTGAAATTATGGGTTGACACAGATATTGTTATTCTTGGGGATGGACTATTTTTGCTAAATAGATAGGGATACACACCACAGAAAGACAAAATGGAATAACCAAAAGAAAAGGAGACACATGCGCAGAGAGTTGCTGAAGAGGTCAGAGGATGTGTGAAAACAAAAATTTGACAAAGAAACTCAAATAATAATAATGATCAGTACCAGACAGTGGCTCTCAAGGCTTTTGGCCTTAACTGACTGAAAATGTTATGTATATTGTTTTGTCTTGGTATAAAAGATGAGCTACAGCAAATATTCTGCTCAATACCACAGATTTGCCTGTCGGTTGTTTGACTTTAACCACTTGAGCATGTCCCTTGGTGGCTGATGATATTTGCATCTCTGATCATGGGCAGAAGTAGTAGGGAAGCATTATACCCATGTGTTGAGAGGAATTCTTTGGAATTTGGTTAATTTACCTCTGGAAACATGAGTGTTTCATTCAACATCCTTATTCAGGGGCCTTTTTAGCTGTATGGGATACTCAGCTTGAAGAAAATTCTGACTGGGCTCCACCAGCAAGATCATGCCCTGTTTATATTGACATGAGATCACCATGTCGGGCACATATGGTTGTTATGCATGTACCTAGTGTACCCTTATCAAACGGGTAGTCATGACTGGTATATTGGGCTTTGTATATTTTACCCCTGTGTCACTTTGATGGCATGCACTGCTCTCTCCCTCAATAATAATAATAATAATAATAATAGCAAGAGCACTCAGAGAGCGCAAACCTCTGCCAAGGCAACACCACCATCCTCTCAACGATTAACCAGAGATAATTTTTAAAATGATAATATCTGAAATAAACTCAACTGCTCTCACAAACATGAATACTAAAAATGAACCCGACCGCTCTCAAAAATTAAGTGAAAGAAAAATAATCAAAAATCCTTGTCCAGTACTGGATCAATCCCAAAATCTAATCAGCTCATGTCAATCATGATGCCAAAGATCCCTGAAAGTTTTATCTGAATCCATCCAGCGGTTCTTGAGATATCTTGCGCACGACAAACATACATGACTGGAAACAATACCTCCACCTTAGCGAAAGTGGAGGTAATAATAATAATAATTCTGAAATGAAGATCAAATATATAGTATATGTGTTTAATTGCCAATAATGACCATCACCAAGTATAGCTCATTTAAGTCATTAGACTGCAACCATGCTGATGAAAATTTTGCTGAATGAATCAACCCCAGTTCTTATTCCTTTTTTTAAGTCTGGTACTTATTTTGTTGGTCTGTTTTGTTGAACTGCTAAGTTATGGGGATGTAAACACAACAACGTTGGTTGTCAAGCAGTGGTAGTAGTGAGGGACAAACACAAACATAAAGATACACACACACATATACACGATGGGCTTTTTTCCGTTTCCACTCACAAGGCTTTGGCCAATCGAAGGCTATAGTAGAAGACACTTGCCTAAGGTGTCATGCAATGGAACTGAACCCAGAACCATGTGGTTGGGAATCAAGCTTCTTACCACACAGCCCTACGTATATATATATTTAATTGGCATTTATTGAATAGATCAAGGCAGATCAAAGTGAAGCACACTTCTTATTATGGCTAGACACTATGACACAATTCAGCAGATAAAACAATTCATTCAGTTAGCAAAATCCAGAGTTGTATGGTATCCTGTAAATCTAAGAGTAACCAAAGTCAATTGGAACTTTAAGTGTGGTGTAATATAATAATAAAACAAACAGATTTTATGGTATGTCTACAAATATTTCATTAAGAAATTTTACTGTCACATTACATCATACAAGTAGACATGTATTGACGTGCAATATCCATAAGATTATGCTGCATTTTCCTGTTTTAATTATTGTATAGCAGAAGATTTGAGAGATTCTGTGTAATGCTTTGTATAATCATATGGATATTGCTTGTCTATACATGCCTGTTTGTATGATGTTACATCACAATAAAATTTCTTCATGAAACATTTCTGGATATACCATAAAATTCATTTGTCTATTTTTGAGGTCGTTTGGTTGGTTGGTTGGTTGGCTTCCTTCCTTCCTTTCTTTCTCAAATGAAGATCAAGATCTCAAAAAAAAAAAGGACACAGTACATAATGCAGAGTATATATTCATTTGTTACTGATGAAATATCTTACAATTGTATAATTGTGATTAGTATCTTTGAAAAGATACTTATATATTGGAACAGTTGTATAATTGTATTCATTCTTCATAAATGTATCATCATCATCATCATTTATTGTCCCTTTTTGTATACTGGCCTGAGCTGGACTATACAACAAGAACTGATACACCATAGGACTATGCCAAGCTCTAGTGTCTGCTTTGGCATGGTGTCTTTAGCTGGATGCTCTTCTTAATGCCAACTGCTTTATTGAGTGTTTGGGGTGCTTTACATTTTGTGGCACTAGCACTAGTGATGTCACTAAGTGTATAATATTGAAAGAGGTGAAAGTATTATAGAGGGAGAAAAAAGGTGTGTGTGTGTGTGAGTGTGTATTGATTCAACATGTTTTTCCATGCTAATATGGCTTGGATGGGGATTTGTTAGAAGTAAGATTTTTTTGCCCAGATTGTGTTTTTGTTGCTAACCCTTATTGCTTTTTTTTTTTTTTTACAAGTAAGGGAATTTTTATTTTACATGTCTTTAGAAACCTCAGAGTAACTGGTTGTAATGACAAAAAGGAATGTAACCGTAATCATTGTTTCACTCAAATGATGACAAAAAAGAAATGTAAAAATTCATACACACACAAACTTGCATGTGCGCGCGCACACACACACACACACACACAAACAAATTTCTTGCGGGTTCTGCTTTTCTAAATTCACTTTCAAGGCATTCATTAGCCCTAGGCTATAGTAGAAGATATGAAAGGTGCTGTGCAGTGGGACTGAACACATAACCATGTGATTATAAAGGAAACTTCTGAACTGCACAGCCATGCTTACACACATGCAATCTTGATATTGTAGCCTCAGAAAAAATTCATAATTCATATGAACTTTCATTGAGCACTTTGGTGAGAAATACCTTGCTGAACCTAATTGAGATACATGCTGTGATGTATATGTGTTTTGTTACTGAGTATGCATTACCTATGTACACACTTATGTGTGTGTGTGTGTGTGTGTGTGTGTGTGTGTGTGTGTTTGAGCATGTATTTATATATGTTTGTCTGTATTGATAACAAACATTTGCCGTTATGTAATTACATGTAAGTAGTGCACGTATGATCACAAACACATAGAAATACACATTTTCTAATTAGTTGTATGTGTTGTGTATTTATTACAGATTTCATCTGCTGGATAATGGTAATTTGCTGATTGAAGAAGCAGAAGTTAGTGATGATGGCTTGTACATATGCCAGGTGGAAAATTCAGTTGGTGTATCAGAAGCTGTTGCAAAACTCACTGTGCATGGTAAGTGTTTCTTGGATATAGTATTTTACAGATATGTGTGTAATATGTAATATACACAGACATATAAATAAATATTGGTATATATATAAATAGATATATGTTACATACATAGTTCAAGTATGATATATTTATGAGCACTTATAAGTATGTGTGTGTGTGTGTGTGTGTGTATATATATATATATATATATATATATATATATATATATATATATACATATATATACCTACATATATATATATAGCTATATATATATACATATATATGTATGTATATGTGTATATATATATGTGTGTATGTGCATATATATTTATTTATACACACACATACATGTATATATATATTCATGTCTGTGTGCGCATGATATGTTTATTTGCATATGTATCATCATTTATACGTCTTCTTTTCCACACCTGGATGAGTTGGATGGGATCTCTTGAGGCAGTGTATATAATAAAAAATACTATAATGTATAAACAAATGTATATATATTTGTAATGGAGAGATATATTCGCAGTATATACATATACTGTAACATGCATTTATATTCTGTATGAAAATATAATGTATATAATGTATATGCATGTAGATAGATGTGTGTGTATATATATATATATATATATATATATATATATATATATATATATTTATATATATATATACCCACACACACACATAATTGAGCACACAGGTGCAAAACATCATCATTTAACATCCACTTCCCATGCTGGCATAGGTTGGATGGTTTGACTGAGGACTGGCAAGCCAAGAGGCTGCACCAGGCTCTATTCTGATATGGCATGGTTTCTACAGCTGGATGCCCTTCCTAAAGCCACCCACCCTATTCACAAGCTTTAGCACCTGCAGACTTCAGTCTCTTCCTTCCAAGTTGAAAATGCAGCTCAAAGGTCACTGTTTTAACACTGTTGTCAAGATCCAGAGCAAATCGCAGAAGGTCCTTGACTCGCTTATGGGAAACAACTTCCAGGTCAGATTCCAAAATTCCAGGAACATTGGGACCAATGTATTGCTGCACAAGGCAACTATTTCAAAGGAGACAATGTTAAAACTTAGGTAAATAAGTTATTTTTTATTAAATATAACTAGTCTGGGAACTTTTTGATACCACTTCGTAGATGTATACGCAGGGTGCGGTGAAGAAGACTGTCATCTAAATTACACAAAAATAAAAATAACACTGACATCTCATTTTAACAGATATATTTACCAAAATTACATAAAAATATCTTGAAATACTAAAGAGTAAATTTATTCAGTAAAATCGCCATTGGCTTCAACCACCTCCTCCAGACGACTTTGGAATCTCCTGCAGCTCTTCTGGATGGTCTCCTTGTTTAAGTTGGTGAATGCTGCCATAATCCTTGCCTTCAGTTCATCTTTGGTGTTACAAGGATTTTTGTTGGTCTTTCACTCAACTGCGCCCCACACATAATAATCAAGAGGGGTACAGTCTGGAGAGATAGGTGGCTAGATGTTAGGGATTATGTGGGATTATGTCAGACAGCTATGACTGGATTTTCCTGCTTGTGTGGCATAGTGCAGCGTCTTGTTGGCAGACGTAGGGTCTTCCAGCAGCCACTCTCTTGACCCAGGGCAGTAATTCCTCCTCCAGGCATTTGATGTAGGCCATTGTGTTGAATTTGTGTGTGTGTATATATATATATATATATATATATTATATATATATATATTATATCATCATCATCATCATCGTTTAACGTCCGCTTTCCATGCTAGCATGGGTTGGACGATTTGACTGAGGACTGGTGAAACCGGATGGCAACACCAGGCTCCAGTCTGATTTGGCAGAGTTTCTACAGCTGGATGCCCTTCCTAACGCCAACCACTCAGAGAGTGTAGTGGGTGCTTTTACGTGTCACCCGCACGAAAACGGCCACGCTCGAAATGGTGTCTTTTATGTGCCACCCGCACAAGCCAGTCCAGGGGCACTGGCAACGATCTCGCTCGAAAATCCTACAGGAGCCAGTCAGGCGGTACTGGCAACGGCCACGCTCAAAATGGTGCATCTCATGTGCCACCCGCACAAGAACCAGTCCAGGGGCACTGGCAACGATCTTACTTGGCTTGCCGGGTCTTCTCACGCACAGCCCATTTCCAAAGGTCTCGGTCCGTAGTCATCGCCTCGGTGAGGCCCAATGTACGAAGGTCTTGCCTCACCACCTCAGCCCAGGTCTTCCTGGGCCTACCTCTTCCACGGGTTCCCTCAACTGTTAGGGTGTGGCACTTTTTCACGCAGCTATCCTCCTCCATTCTCACCACATGTCCATACCAGCGCAATCGTCTCTCTTGCATGATATATATATATATATATATATATGATATATATATATATATATCATCATCATTGTTTAACGTCCACTTTCCATGCTAGCATGGGTTGGACGATTTGATTGAGGACTGGTGAACCAGATGGCTACACCAGGCTCCAATCTGATTTGGCAGAGTTTCTACAGCTGGATGCCCTTCCTAACGCCAACCACTCTGAGAGTGTAGTGGGTGCCTTTACGTGCCACCAGCATGCAGGCCAGTCAGGCGGTACTGGCAACAGCCACGCTCAAAATGGTGTATTTTACGTGCCACCTGCACAGGAGCCAGTCCAGCAGCACTGGCAACGATCTCGCTCAAATGCTTTTACACGTGCCACCAGCACAAGTGCCAGGAAGGCGACGCTGGGCACAGGTGCCAATTATATTTAAACAAAAAAAACTTTTTTTCAAATGTATAGACTGCACTTAGAAGTGCTCAAGATATTTGAACTTCAGGCATTAGATGAATATGGAAATGAGAGTTAAGTTAGGCAAATCAATTCACATATAATAATACATATATTCAACGATAAACCCAATATTCATAAATTTTTTTAAATATATTTAATACATCAAACATATTAAAAATATATAGATATATAAATATAATAAAAATATATAGATTTATCAATACATTAAAAATATATGAATATATAAATATATTAAGAATATATTGAAAATATAAATACATATATAGATAACTTACAGACTAAAAATGATACAATAGAACTGGATAGAAAGTTAAGAGTCCAGAAAAAGTTTAAGAGTCTGGAAAAAAAGTAAAACATAATAAGTTTGAGTATTAATAATCTGATGGCTGTTTCTGGAGGTCTAGTTGTCCAGTCAAATAAAGGATATTTATATCCATTATTGGACACCACTCTTTCTTCAGGGAAAAGTAAAGTACTAGAGAGATTCACATTTACAGCATTTTCATGATGAAAGTTAACTACTGAGTGATCTTATAGAGAACTATATATATGAGGACAGGAAGTAGAAGTGTTTTAGAAAGAGTACTGGGAAGAGGAGATACAATGTGTGGTAAAATAAAGTTACTGATGGTTCTATAGGTAGATGGTAAGAGGAGGGGAGTGTGGTTTAAGTATTTAAAATAAATTTCAATGGGTGAGGAAGCTGGTTCCCAACTATGTCCTGAATCATCAAAATGTAAAAAAGTTGAGTAAAATCTATGCTTACAAGAGTAGATGGCATCAGAAAATTCATTTACTTCTGAGGAATTGTGGAAACAGAGAATGATTAGTGATTCTTTTATGCATAGTCTGCATTTACCTATCCTTGTATTGTAAGGGGAAATCTTCTCTTATTATAAACCAAGCTAGTGTATATTGTATATTTTGTAACTTAAGATTATGTATTTATGTTGCAAATGAGGTCGAAAATTTGTATTTTGTCTTAGTGATGGAATGTAAGTGAGCTCTATAGCGTTGGTGTATATAAATATATGTGTATGTATATATATGTGTATATATATATATATATATATATATATATATATATATATATATAAATATATGTATATATATATATATATATATATATATATATATATATATATATATATATATATATAATATATGTATATATATATGTATATATATATATATATATATATATATATATATATATATATATATATATAAATATATGTATATATATATATATATAAATATATGTATATATATATAAATATATGTATATATATATATATATAAATATATGTATATATATATGTATATATATATATATATATATATATATATATATATATATATATATATATAAATATATGTATATATATATATATAAATATATGTATATATATATGTATATATATATATATATATATATATAAATATATGTATATATATATATATATATAAATATATGTATATATATATGTATATATATATATATATATATATATATATATATACATATATAAATATATGTATATATATATATAAATATATGTATATATATATGTATATATATATATATATATATATATATATATATATATATATATATATATATATATATATATATATATATATATATATATATATATATATATATATATATAAATATATGTATATATATATATATAAATATATGTATATATATATGTATATATATATATATATATATATATATATATATATATACATATATAAATATATGTATATATATATATATATAAATATATGTATATATATATATAAATATATGTATATATATATATAAATATATGTATATATATATATAAATATATGTATATATATATATAAATATATGTATATATATATATAAATATATGTATATATATATATAAATATATGTATATATATATATAAATATATGTATATATATATATATATATAAATATATGTATATATATATATATAAATATATGTATATATATATATAAATATATGTATATATATATATATAAATATATGTATATATATATATAAATATATGTATATATATATATATATATATAAATATATGTATATATATATATATATATACATATATGTATATATATATATATACATATATATATATATATATATATATATATATATATATATATATATATATATATATATATATATATATATATATATATATATATATATATATATATATATATATACATACACCACTGATAGCTACATGTGCTTATTTCACTGATGTCAGAAAGATTAAATACAAAGTCAACTCTGGTAGATTTCAAACTTGATAAAAGGATGTAACTCTCTTCTCCTGCAATGCATTCACTTTGTCTTACATGTTACCAGTTCTTCCAACCCACAGACCAGTCTGTTGTTATAATTAAAAGTTCTACATATATGTTCTTCTATAGATTCCTTTAAATGTATAACGAGAAAGTATTCGGGATCATTGCTCTAGAAGAATACGTGTAGGTTTAACAATTAATTGTACAGGTGTATCATTTTGCAATTAATATTCTCTCTTGTTAATCACCTATTAATTTCAAATGTGATGATTTATGTTAGATGTTGACCTTTCATTGCATAAGTATTTCTAATTAGATGTTTAATGCTCATTGCTTTAAATATGTTATCACCAACTTAGCTATTGTTTTTAACTCATTAATTCCCACATGTACTGCCGGTGGTTCATTGCAAATTTCACACAACCATCATATGCACATTGGTGGTACATTTTCACAATTTGAGAAAATATTTTTATTCTGTATCTTTGACATGGTTTCAAAGATATTTAACCCTTCAGCATTCATATTTCTGTGTCAAATGTATTGCTTATTTATTCTCAGATATTTTGAATTAATCACACATTATCTTGTAGCTTCAAGATTTCAATGGTGTGTTAGTATATTTTTAGCATGACATTGTAGGATAAGTGTGAGAAGTTGGATTTGGTCAGTTTTAACATAAAACAGGTAGAATATTTGGGCCAGATATGGCTGGATTAAAAGTTACATGAGTGCTAAATAATGATTTCAAATTTTGGTACAAGGCCAACAAATTCAGAGGAGAAGCTAAGTCAGTTATATCAACCCCAGTACTCAACTGGTACTTATTTTATTGACCTCAAAAGGATGAATGGCAAAGTGAGCCTTAACATAATTTGAACTCAGAAAAAGGTGGACAAAATGCCGCTAAGCATTTCACCTGGAATGCTAACAATTTTGCCAGCTCGCTACCTTAGTGCTAAATATTAAAGTTTAATTATGAAATATTGTAAAAATGCAAAAACAAAAGTACATTTCCTTGTAATTGAATAGTATGCCATGTTCCCAGAAATATGTGGAATCACTGGGAAATTCCAGTAACATGTTACTGCAGTTGTTAAATCTGGATAATTAATCTGTATGGTTTATTAATGAAGTTAATTTTCAGCCTTACTGGTATAATCCTTTCAGTTTTCAAACTCAAAAATCCATTATATTGCTTTAGTAATTTAATATCTGCAGTAATGAATAGACTTCGTTTTGTTTATGAAGTCTAAAAACACCAGAACTTATCTGTACTAATCACCATTCTACCAACTTTCAAATCCATTTCATACTGATTTTGATTAATTTTCATCATTTTGAGTTCTAGGTTTCTTAGTCTTCCTTTTCTTGATCAGCTTTGATCATTGGCTCTCCTCTCCAAATGTGTAATTTTGATTCATTAAAAGTGATTGGTTCACTACATGAAGTATGTTAACGCCCACTTTGTATATTGTATATGTACTTAATGATTCCCTTGTCACTACTTTGACAAGCATGGTGAAGTCTGTGCTTTACATGATTGAAACATGTCCAGAGTTATTTCCTGTATTTGCCAAAATATAAATCATAATTGAAACAAAATTTACCAGCTACTTAGTGCTTGTAAGATGAGTTATTCTATTAATATTCAACATAGTGACGGTAATTAAAAAAATAGAAATAATTTATTGAACAGTAATTTTTGGATGATTGAGTGGCAGATGATGCTTTGTGTTGTATTCAGTAACATGGTAACTTAGTAATAAAATGATAGATGGTTCAGATCCTGTATGTGAACCTGTTTCATCTTACTCTTTCAAATTACTGGTTATAATGTCTGATATAAATTAACAATAGGGAAGGATAGTGCCTGTGACCCTTTATAGGGCCTCTGACATTGGTGGGAGGGAAGTGGAAAAGTATTTTCCAAATTGGAGAGCTGTCCTGCATGTTTGCACTAAAGTGGACCTTACTAAAGGCCAAGTGGTAGTGCTAAGTCAGCTAATGAATACACCACCGATAAAATCATAGCAATATTGTCTGAATTTCTGGGAGTAGGAATTAACAGTATTATTGCTTATATATTCAAGCTGATGTTTTCAAGTTGATTATTATAATCACATTTCAGCCATAGACCTCTCTCATCATCTTCAGGTACTTGACATATTTGGCAATGTTCTTGTATTCTGAACTGACCCTCATTCAGTGCATGAAGGTAGACTGTTCTCATTCACAGACAATGAAATGGGAAGAATTTACTATTATGGTTTCAGTACTGGATTGAAATCAATATTGTGAGAGTGTTACCAAATATATCAGGCACCTAAACAAGGCTCAGAAATTCAACAGCTGAAGTCTTGTGGCTATAAACACCAAGATGAAGGCACTGTTTTAAATATGTCAGTGTATAATTGTTCATAAGTTTAGTCATACACTCTAGTATGTGTTGCATTTTTTATTGTTTTATTTTTCTTCTCAAGCACTAATTACCTAATATACAGCTTTAGGTTTAAACCAAACTGAAAGTTAATGAGATTTAGTGTGTTGAAACACTTTTTTTTTAATGTTAGATCCATATTGTTCTCTCTAGGGTTTATAGCCCTAAAATTCTTTTAATGCAAAATAAGAAACAATATCTCTTACAGAATTAATTAATTCCTAGACGATATGGTGTGTTACATAATTTCCCATCAACAGATTCATCTTACTTAGCTGTGCATGTCTGTCTGATGTCAGAATATTTTTCTTTGGTTATGACACATTCATTTGTCAGAAATCAAATTTCTTAGAGAAGCTGCAGAATTCTTGCTGAAGGATGGGGATACTCATGCTTTATATTTTTCACTCTTTCTATCATTGTCATTATATATTATTATTATTATTATTATTATTATTTACATTGCCCTTCCCTTCAATATGTCACTCTTTTTCTTTTATATGTACACACTGCTTTGGTACAACTTCTTCAGATATTTCTCACTCACCATCTTTCTTACACACATATTGACACACTCGTACACACACTCTTTTTCTTCAGATATCATTTATTCGCCCACACTTACAGTATTACACACACACACACAAATAGTGAAGCACACAAACTCTTCGTATGTACTCAAATACACAGATAAACAATTAGACACACTCAGATGCTTTGGAATACTTGAAAACACACAAACTTATAAAAACCTGCACACACATACTATTACAGGCAGACATATTCATAAACACAATATTATATTGCACTCACATTTATAGTGGATTATAATTTATTCTAAATTATCTTTTTTTTTTAAATATAATGGTCGTAAAGAGAGCAAAAACAAAAACCAACTGATAAAGAAATATGAAAGAGTCACAAATAACCAAGCAGCTAAAAAACAAAAAAAAACCTGTTTGAAGCATACAACTAACGAAAGCAAATATCACCTATCTATATGGTTATATGACAATGCTGGAAAATTATAAAGAGAAACCTCAAAATTTCAGAAGCTTCAAAGTACTTTAGTTGTCAAAAAATTTCCTGAGATTTTGTAAGCACAAATGGATTAGATGAAAGACTGAAATGCTATATAACGAATTGGAGAATGTTGTATGTAAAAGATACTGTTATGAGGAAATAACATAAGATCTCATAGAGGAAATGTCAAATTATTCTTTCATTTATTTCACGCCATTATATTTGAAAAATAAGTGATGTATAGCATACATGACCTCGTGAAAAATAGAAACTGCATTTCTGTTAGTTGGTTAGAATTTCCTCAACATGAAATACTATACAATGTTATTGAAAACTGCCGAGAGACATCTAAATGAAGTAAATAAATGAATGTTACAAATGAATATAAATATAAATTTAAAAACCATTAAAAAGACAAGAAACTGTAAAGAAAATAATAAATAAATAAAAATGAAAGAATTGGTTCAGCTGACATTTGTGATTAATTTCTCTCAGTTAATAGTTTAGCGGGTATATGTTTTTGGCATTAATGTATTTGGTCTAGAAGACACAAAGAATATAGAATTTAGGGTGATACTGATCTTTCTACTGTGACATGTAGCTTTTTTTCTTAGTGTGTGTATGTATATGTATGTATGTATGTATATATATATATATATATATATATATATATATATACACACACACACATATATAGATATATATATATATATATATATACACACACACATATATATATATATATATATATATATATATAGTTGTGGCGTGCAAGAGAGACGATTGCGCTGGTATGGACATGTGGTGAGAATGGAGGAGGATAGCTGCGTGAAAAAGTGCCACACCCTAACAGTTGAGGGAACCCGTGGAAGAGGTAGGCCCAGGAAGACCTGGGCTGAGGTGGTGAGGCAAGACCTTCGTACATTGGGCCTCACCGAGGCGATGACTACGGACCGAGACCTTTGGAAATGGGCTGTGCGTGAGAAGACCCGGCAAGCCAAGTAAGATCGTTGCCAGTGCCCCTGGACTGGTTCTTGTGCGGGTGGCACATGAGATGCACCATTTTGAGCGTGGCCGTTGCCAGTACCGCCTGACTGGCTCCTGTAGGATTTTCGAGTGAGATCGTTGCCAGTGCCCCTGGACTGGCTTGTGCGGGTGGCACATAAAAGACACCATTTCGAGCGTGGCCGTTTTCGTGCGGGTGACACGTAAAAGCACCCACTACACTCTCTGAGTGGTTGGCGTTAGGAAGGGCATCCAGCTGTAGAAACTCTGCCAAATCAGACTGGAGCCTGGTGTTGCCATCCGGTTTCACCAGTCCTCAGTCAAATCGTCCAACCCATGCTAGCATGGAAAGCGGACGTTAAACGATGATGATGATGATACACACACACATATATATATATATATATACATATATATATATATATATATATATATATATATATATATATATATACATATATATATATATATACATATATATATATATACATATACACACACACACACACACACACACACACACACACACATGCATATACGTATATAGTGTGTGTTGGGAGTGATACAAGGAATATAAAATTGAGAAAGATTTTGAAAGTTTTGACTACTTTGACATGTGGTCTTCACTACTACTATATTTGGTCTGGGAAGTGCAAAAAGCAGAGATTTTGTTAAATGGTTATGAAAGAAGCAACTCCAAATTATTAGCCTTGGCCTAAATTAGAGGCAGTTATAAAGAATGATTCAATTCCATTTCTTTTTTCAGATGCATACATGAAAATAATCTCTCTCTCTCTCTGTTTCCATTTTTTTTCTATACATGTATACAGTTTCACATTTATAAATAGTGGTTAATGGCAATTGAAATTTAGATATATGTATATTATCATCATCATCATTTAACATGTTTTCCATGCTGGCATGGATTGGACATATATATGTGTATATATACATATGTATCATCATCACCATTTAATGTCCATTGTCCATGCTACAGGGTGTCCACAAATTCTGGTTACATGGGGATTAACACATACTTTAAGAAATTATTTCTTATATTTAATTGTTTATGCTATGATTTTATTTACTCCATGTACCCAGACCTTGTGGACACTCTGTAGTATTGGTTGGACAGTGTGACTAGAGCTGGCAAGCCGGTGGGGCTACACCAAGTTCCAGTCTAGTTTAGCATGATTTCTATGGCAGGATGCCCTTCCTAACACCAACCACTTTACAAAATATGCTGGATGCTTTTACATGACACCACATGGACGTTTTTACATGATGCCGCACAGAGTCTCCTTGAGTACAGCCAGGCATCAGGTGTCTCAGTCCTTTGTCATCTCACCGAAAGGTTCAGCTTCTTGAGGTTGTTCTTCAGTACTTTGTCCATATATTCTTCTGCTGTCCATTGTAGTTCGACATTTTTCTTGTTTAGTAATCATTTCTGGCGGGCTCGCATGTGGGCTACAAAGCCTGCTCTTGATCTGCTGCAGGTGAAGCTACTTCATGTAATGGAGAAGTCAGCCTGTCATGTGCTCTTCTGTATTTTCTCTGTTTCTCCTTAATGGCTGGAATAACAAGCTTCAACAATCAATGTCATTTGTGACACCGCAGAGCCTTCTCCTTCATATGTCTCTTCAGCATATCCCTATTTCACAACCATTGGCCTGGCCACCACAGCTCCTTTGGGATCCTTCCACCCTCCATCCTGCAACCACACCCCACCAGCACAGCTGCAATGAGGTAATTAGGGCTTCCAAACTAATTGTACTAGTGTGGTGCAGGAACCTCTTTGTCAGAAATGTGATCCTGCCATCTGATATGCAAGATGAAGTGCAGATGGCAAAGTTGAACTTGCATCAGGGCATTGTTGACCAAATAACTCTTTGTAGTACATTTCCCTGATACAAAATCCAAACTGCATCATGTGTTCTAACTCTGTCTTTCTCTCTCTCAAATTGATTGGGCTAAGATTTTTTCCTTAACTTTCATGGCCTCATCCAGAGATTTACATAATAGTTAAATACCTTAGGGACTTATAAATCATCCTCTGTGTGTGTGTAAATTCAGGATCCATTATAATGCCCTTGCATAATTAAAACATTTAGTTTATCCAATTGAAATGGTACAGGATATTGTTTATTAGGAATATTGTTCATCTTGTCACTCTACTCATAGAGTTAGGCAGTTTCTGAGTGAAAAATTATCAGTTGAATTAGAACCAATTGCCTCCATAATTGCCATATTGAGTTTGTTGAATTTTCATTTTAAAGGAATATGTAAAAACTACTGTACATTTAATTAAAATTCTACAGATGACTTGCAGACAAGGATAACTTAATTTAATTGAAAGTATAATATAAAATCAGCTACAAAACTTATTTTTAGTACTTAAAAATCACATCAAACTTTATGCATATAATAACAGGGGAAATGCTGAAATTTAGCTATCTCAAGAATAAATCTGTGAAAGAAAATTTGCTAAATTCTTTCACAGCAATCTGTGAAAAGGATAAATGAAAGGATTTATACTCATTTTGAATTTTGAGATTGTTCAATTTCAATATATCTTCCATGAAATTTAAAATTACGAATTTAAAATTGCACAAGAAATTTATCATGATTCTTCTCTCTCTCTCTCTCTCTCTCTCTCTCTCTCTCTCTCTCTCTCTCTCTCTCTCTCTCTCTCTCACTCACACACACACACTAGACTACTTTCCTCATATTTGCATAACAATATGTGAGAGATAAAAGTTTGAGAGAGAGTATTGTCGTAGACTGTTGTTACAATTTAGCCTTAGGTCAGCCTTCATTAAACAGACATAGAATCAAAAGTATTCCGATATGTACTTTATTGAAGAGTGGAATTTGTGATTTACTGGAAATTTAGCTGCAGTTTCTTTATACTCAAAGAATTGTAGGGAAACTGTCTCATTGGTTTGTAGTAGATCATTGTAAGCAACGGTGAACAAACAGAATTACTGAGTATTTAACAGACAGCTTCCAGTATCAAATTCCTGTTCATTTTGCAGGACGGCGGGAAAAAAATCTATTTATGGTAGACCAAACAACATCCTTTCCATAGATAGGGATAAAGATATGATTATTTCTCTTAATGTACATGTGCTTAAAGCTATAAAACACCTAAGTTAAGTTAACTACTCAGCCAAGCTCCATGGATTCTGGTGGATCTAATTTTAGAAAGAAAAAACTAGAAATTTGTAGAAGTGATCCAGCCAAAAATTAAATCAAAACCAAAGAGAAAAGAAAAAGATAAATATATCAAGAAATTTCACAATAGTATAGACAACAGCAATAACATAAATCTTAGTTTCTGTATTTATTGCTGAAGTTCATGACTGTTTTTCAGAATATTCAATATGACACAGTCTGTTGACTTCCGGCAGCTCCCTCTCCTTTGTAAATAACACTTTGTTTAGAAGTTCACTACAGGATATTAAATTCACATGGTAAAAACAGTCCTCGGTTTTCTTTACTTTTATTTATTTTCAAATGTATTTTTTATGTTCAGTTTCTTTTTATATTATTAAAAATTTTTTTCATTTATTGGTTTTTGTATGGTCAGGTATTATTTTTTTATTGTTGCTTTTTCAAATATATGTTTTTTCTTTTATGTTATCTTCCAGTGTAATTGTTCTGTATCTCATTGTTGTTGTTAGCCCCACGGATCATCTCTGTGATCAAAGATACTCCAGCCATAAGTATCTTGTTTTGTTTCTTTTTTCTCAGGCTTTGTGCATTCTACACTACAGTACTCAGTATGTCCTCTCTTTTTCTAAGATGGTAGGTGTGATTTCAGAGTAACATGGTAACTATTTTTAGCAAATCGAGTGACTACTTAGACCCCCCCCCCTTGTTGGATCAAATTCCCTCATTGATTCCTTTCATATTTGCTTGAAAGTTGCAGTGAGCTTCAGTGAGTCTTACTTATGCAGATATATTGAAGCTTATGCAAGCAAATAATATACAAGGACTGTCCTAAAAGAAATCAAACTTTTATAACAGCACCAACCACTCAGTGTAGTATTGTTTATAGGTAACCTTCACTTTCAGTCTTAAAGCAATATCAGTTAGTCATTGATCTACATGTTCTCGAGTGAATGTACATCATGTAAGATTGGCAGTTTGTCACAAGTTAAACAATTGAAAGGTTTGGAAGATCAATAGGTTTCTGTGAAAGTCTACTTTACATTGATAAAAAAACTTTTATAGAGATGATGGGTTAGTCATGTGCAATGTCATAAGTTATATGAGTGTTTCAAGTTGAGAAGAACATTCTCTGAAGATTATTCCAAATCTAAAAGACCTGTAATACAGGACAATAATCACATTGTGAAAGTACATATTGTGCTCTGTGAGAGCTTTCACCTAACTGAGGAATTTAACATGTCATTATTACCTAGAATGTGTTACAAGAAAATCAAATGGCCCAGTTTTCAACAGCGTAACAGTAATTATGAAGAAAAAAAAACATTTCTTACAAAAGAATAAGGCTAGTAATTTGGATGGGAAGTCAATTAAATTGACTCTCCTGTTTGATAAGTACTCTATTTTGTCAGACCTGGAATAATGGAAGGCAAAATTGATAGGATTTGAACTCAGCATAAAGAGCCAAAACAAATATCACAAAGTTTTGAAGTTAACACCCACAATTTAATTGATCTTCCATCATTAATAATTTTTTTTTAAGCATCTGTTTCCCATGCTGGCATAGGTTAGATGGTTTGACTGGAAACTGGTAAGCAGGAGAGTTGTACCAAGCTCCAGTCTGGTTTGGCTTGGTTTCTAATGCTGGATGCCTTTCCTAATGCCAAAATAATTGTGTGGTATTAATAATAATTATGTCTACTGTAGGCACAAGGCCTGAAATTTTGGCAAGAAGGTGGGGTGGGGACTAGTCGATTACATTGATGCCAGTCCTTGATTGGTCTTTGACCCTGAAAGAATGTAAAGTGAAATCAATTTCAGTGGCATTTAAACTCAGAATGTAAAGCTAGAAGAATTTCTGCTAAGTATTTTTCCCAGTGTATAACAATTTTACCAGCAATAATAATAATTACTATTATTTCTTTATTGTAATAATAATAATAAGCTATGCCAACACTGTGGAATAACAACAGAAAAAAGATGGTATAGGCAAACGCTAGAAAAGGTCACAGAAAATGAGAAAGTAATCATACTCTGCAATATGCCAATACACACAGATGGAGAAATTAAGGCCAATAGGTCAGATATAGTTGTCAGAGATCACCAAGAAAAAATGCTTTCTAATCAATGTATCAGTACCAACAAATGACAGTGTTCATCTGAAAGAAATGGAGAAACTTTGAAAATATAAAGACCTGGAAATAGAGGTAACTCGAATGTAGAGTCTAAAACAGAAACTTCCTATTATAGTAGGTGCATTAGTTATGATAAAAAAAATATTCAGACAAATACATAACAAAAATACCAAGACTAACAAGTATATATGACACAGAAAATAGTACTGCTAGGCACCACACACATCCTACGTAAAACACGTTCAATACAGTTCAAAAAATAACATCACAACAAACCACAGTACATACCCAAATCACACAGGGCTGCACTCGGTAGTGCAGTGAAAGCACATGATAAGAATAAGACTACTGAATAATAATAATAATAATAATAATAATAATAATAATAATAATAATAATAATAATAATAATAATAATCCTTTCTATTAAATGCACAAAGCCTGAAACTTTGGGGAGAGGGGACTAGTCAATTACATCGACCCCAGTGTTTCACTGGTACTTAATTTATCAACCATAACAAATGAAATGCTAAGTCAACCTCAGAGGAATAGTAATAATGATAATAATAATAATAGTAATGTCTTTATTTTTAATAAAGGCAACATATGTGAGGACACAAGGATGAACTACAAAACTGGTATGGGCTTGCATAAAATCCATTAATAATAATTTGAGTAGTTTTAAAACTGAATATCCCATCCCATCTATTTTTGACTGTTTTAGTCTTAATGTTATGAGAGTAATGTCTATAAGTATTGGCACCTAATATGATAGAGATAATTAAAAACTTTGCTTATTTATATGAAATTTGGTAATATTTACTGTCACACATGTTGGTGGTAGACCCTTAACATATCTTTCTCACAATACCCATTGATCCATAGGTTCCTTTAGTGGAATTTTCTTGTAAATATTTGCATCACTCCACCAGCTACCTCTGTTCCTGGTTCCCCAGCAATGCACATTTTTATCTTCACTTGTTCAGGCTGAACATTGACAGTGACTGTTTCAGATTCTGCATCCTCCGGCATACACAGTGCCATGTTATAAGAAACAGTAAGAAGTAATGCACCTCCCGTTTTTTAATTTATCAAAAAGAGTTGAAAAACATTTTATTGTCTCAGATCATGTTCTATCTTATTTTTGCTTCATTTCAGCTGTTCCAGAGTTTGTAATTTCCCCAACGAGCAAAATGATTGGCCTTGGACGGACCCTGTCTCTGCAGTGTGGAGCCAATGGCAGCCCTATTCCTGCAATTTACTGGCGGAAGGGAATAGAACAGGTAAGATTTTGTAAACACTTATTCTTTAACCCTTTAGCATTCAGATTACTTTGTTAAATATAATGCTTATTTAATCATATTATTTTGAATTAATCATGCATTATTTCGTAGTTTTCAGATTTTAATGATGTGATTGTATATTTTTAGAATAGCATTGTTGATAAGTGTGAGATATTGGATCTGGCCAGTTTGAATACAAAACAGGTAGAATATTTGGGCTGGATACAGCTAGTTTAAATGCTAAAGGGTTAATACTTTAGCTTGTTTTATCCATCACAGGTTTGAGGTTACACGTGAGAACCAAATAACATTTCATTTCTTTTTTCAAAATGTTTTCTGAGTTATTTCAGTAACAGAGAAAAAGGTAAGTTGGTGTTGTTTAACCCCAAGTAAACACAATGATTACAGTGGATCTTACATTGGCTCAATCAACAGAATTATCTGGTCAACAGATTTTTAAGTGTAAGTGGTTGAATATTCTACAAACATTTGTTCTCTTTACTATAATTCTTGCATAGAATCAGTGTATCAATGCATGTGCCAAAGCTAAGCATTTGCAATACTGGTAGAGGCCAGCAGATAGCTTTCTACATAGTTTCTGTCAATGGCATATCACTTTCAAGGCTTGAATTGACCTGAGGTACTGCTCAGTGCACAAACCGTTTGTGTGTGAAGCTGGTGTTTCTCTTTGTTACTGTTCTGATTTTGAGAAAATCAGAGTAACAATAGAGTTAATCTTCAACTACAAATGAATAAAAAAAAACAAACAAAAAATTACATACACTGAGTTCTTTTTTTTTCCCCATTTACATACTATTCACACACAACATATATCTTCATCATTTTATGTCTATTTTTTTCATACTTACATACATTGGACAGGTCTACTCTTGCACATCATCTCACAACTTATTGAATGTCTATTTATCTCCTTGAGAAAGTTCAAGCTTTCTGCAGTCAGCCTTCACCATATCTTCCTCTTCCATTAATTCCAACCACATGGTACTTCTTTACCCAACTTTGGGTAAAAGAAAATAAGAGAGGATTGTAATTTTATTCCACATATTCCCCACTCTGATTCACACTCTTATTGCTGTGGTCCTTTAGTTTTTCTGTAAACGAACTCAGAAGGTTGGGACTCTAAACAGGCCTTTCACTACACCCTTAAAGCCAGGAACTTTTCAGCACCTCCTCATATCACATGTCTATACCAACACAGTCTTCTTTCTTGCTTACTGCAATCAATTCATCTTATTCCCAGTTTTTTTCTCTCTGCTCTTCTGTGAGCTAGTCTGTATCTCTCAACTGGTTTTATTACATGTTATAAACCTCTGTCACTTGCTCCTCTTTCTCATATGTGTTGCCTCATGTTTTGAATGGTATGTGTGACTGAAGCATCTTTCAGTTTAAATACTTTTCTTCTTCGAGTCTGCATAGCTCTTATCCAGAAGTCAATGTTTTATGTATTTATATATATCCTCATGAGTGTGACTTAGTTGTGAACAGTATTCAGCTCACAGTTATAAGGTCATAAGTTCAATTCCTAGTGGTGCATTGTGTCCTTGAGAGAGACATTTTGTTTCACGTTGTTCCATTCCACTCAGCTGACAGTACCTGTATTTCAGTGTGTAGTACCTATATTTCAAAGGGCCAGCCTTGTCTTATGCTGTGTCGCTTTGAATCTCCCTGAGAACTACATTAAAGGTACACATGTCTGTTGAGTGCTCAGCCACTTGACCATTTATTTCACCAGCTGGCTGTTGATTTTTTTTCTGAGGCCATGCTGGGGCACTGTGTTGAAGAATTTTTAGCCAGATGTATCAAACCCAGTACTTACTTTTTAAAGCCTGGTGCTTATTCTATCGGTCACTTTTGCCAAACTGTTAAGTTACTGAAATGTAAACACACCAGTACTGGTTGGGTTGTCAAGCAGTGGATGGAGTCAGACAAAGAAACACACACACACACACATACATATATATACACAATGGGCTTCTTTCAGTTTCCTCCTTCCAAATCCATTCACAAGGCTTTGATCAGCCCAAGGTAATCATACATTGAGAATGAACCCAGAACCGTGTGGTTGGGAAGCAAGGTACTTACTACACAACCATGGATTTGACAAATTTTCTTCTGCATTGTATCTCTCCACTTATCAGTCACCATCTCCTTTGTGAGTTTCAGTATCCTGAGATCAATTTTCACTATGTTTACCCATACCTTCCTTGGTTTTCCTCTTCTGCAATGTTTTTCACTTGGAGTTCTTCCCCTTCCATATACATATCACATATCTGTACCAATGTGTCACACTGCTTTTGATTTCTCTTATCTTTTATTTTGTTACAGTCATTTGACTGCAGCCATGCTGGGGCACTGCCTTGAATGGTTTTTAGTCAAACAGATTGATCCCCAGAACTTTTTTTAAAAGCCTAGTACTTATTCTGTCAGTCATTTTTGCTAAACTGCTAAGTTATTGGGACAAACACATACACACACACTTACATATATATATATATATATATATATATATATATATATATATATATATATACAGTGATACCTCTCAGTATGAGTTTAAATCATTCCATGACTGAGCTCGTCTTTTGATTTACTTGTTTTACAAATCAATTTTCCCCATTGAAATAAACTAAAATATAATTAATCCATTCCAGTCCCCCAAAACCACTCAAAAATAATTTTTTATAGGTTTTAAAACAGAAAAGGTGTAGTTACAAAGAGAATGCAAAAGAATTATGTAAACTGGTTAATATGAGTTAATATGTTAATCTTGCCTTTCCTGCTGATGATAGCTGGCCTAGAAAATTATTTTATTTTGCTAAAAATAGCTTGAAACCATGGTTCAGGAAATAGATGGTAAATGTTTTTATTTTACATTCCCTTTTGAAATTATCCCTAATTGTGGTTTGGAGTTTGACTGCTCCTTCTAGTGGGTTAGATGTCCTATTATGGACATCTCTCTTATGTGTTTAAATGTACACTGTATGTATTTATAGGAATAATATATAGTCTATTGACTAGTTTTTTCTTCTTGCTAGACCACTAGTAGCAAAAAGAATTTCTAAATTTTTTTGCTACTCTGAGATTTATTAATAATAAATATATATATATATATATGATAGACTTCTTTCAGTTTCTGTCTACCAAATCTATGCACAAGGCTTTGGTCTCCCTAAGGCTATTATAGTAGAAAACACTTACCCGAGGTGCCAAACAGTCATGCCTGTGGTTAGGTTCAGTATTGTATCAGTTTTATTATGCTCCCATTATTCAAGAACACTAACATTATGCACCAAATGGATTATGCTCACCTTATTTGTGTGTGTGTATATATATATATATATATATATATATATAAAGAGAGAAAGAGGGATAGGAGAAACTCTCAGATCTTAAGCCACACTGTTACTTCTGCTAAATGCTAATAAAAATGTGTGTGTGTAAATATATATATATATGCTTACATACATACACACATACATACATACATACATACATACATGTTTGTTGAGGTGTGGAGGGTGTCAATCAGTTTTAATTTTGTCAAGGTCAACATTTTTTTTTGCATTTTGCTTAAGTAGTCTTGTACTCTAGACAGCAGTTTTATGAGAGTTTTTTTTTTTTTTTTTTAGGGTTCTATTTTGCTTTTCTTTGGCCTTTTTCGAATGAAATTTCTCTAAATTTTCCATTTACCCCTTCTCTGTCTTTGCATTACCCCTCCCTCCTCTCTCTCTCTCTCTCTCCCACATATAGGAGAACACAATTTTATATCATCCCTTCACCACCAACACTTTACCCTGAAGTCTGATAGGCAATAACATCCATTTTTATTGCTAAGATTTGTTTCTGTGTGTTTATTTAAATGAGCATGATTCTAGTGGTGTTGAAATAGATGGTGTGTGTCTGTGTGTGTGCATGCATGTATGTAAGTGTGTGTCGTGTGTTATTGTAAATATTGTATCAGTATAGGAAGTATGAAGTGTGCTGTGAGATTATAAAGGTAATTAAAAGTTTATATGTGTATCACTCAAATCGTGTGTGTTCATATGGAGTAATTTACAAATGTATATATGTGTGTAACCACACACATACATATATATATATTTGCATTTATTTCTATATCTATCACTATGTGTTTGATTATATATATATATATATATATATATATATATATATATATATATAATATATATATATCAATGGTGGTGCCCCAGCATGGCTGCAGCCTCAAGGCTGAAAAATAAAAGAACATATACATATATATATGTATATATATATATATATATATATATATATATATATATATGTACAGGGGTTGGACAAAATAATAGAAACACCTAGCATCATAGCATCATAATTTTGAAATATCTATAAAACTGTCAAAAGCTTGTTTATTTTTACGTTTCTTGATTTATTATTAGTGTTGCTTAATGTTTTGCTAAAAGTGCTGTTACTTTTCAGATGTCACCAGAAAAAGATAATTAAAATTCATTAAAGTGACAGATTTATCAGACTTTCAAAGAGGTCAAATTGCCGGTGCTCCTATGGCAGGTACTAGTGTAATGAAAACAGCCAATATGTTTGGTGTAACAAGAAGTACTGTCTTGAAAGTAATGAGAGCTTTTGAGAAAGAAGGGAAAACCTCCTCGTCGAAACAAAACTCCGGAAGAAAACCAAAACTTTCAGATAGGGACCGTCAGACTCTTACACAAATTGTTAGAATGGGTCACAAAAGTACAGCTCCCGAAATTACTGCAGAGTTTAATGACCACCTCAAGAACCCACTTGTCACAAAAACTGTTCACCAGGAGCTACACAAGGCCAGATTTCATGGGAGGACTGCAATCAGAAAACCACTACTTTCAAACACAAATGTTGCAAAGCGTTTAGAGTAAAAACCTACAGAATTGGACCCTAGAGCAGTGGAAGAATGTTTTTTTCTCGGACAAGTCATACTTTACCTTATTTCCAACCACTGGCCAAGTATACTTGTGGAGACAGCCAAAAGAAGCATTTGACCTAGACTGACTTCTTCTAACTGTTAAACATGGATGAGGATCTGTGATGATCTGGTCGGCTATATCTAGGAAATTCGCCGGCACAATGGTTTCCGGTCATGGCAGAATTAATAGTCAAGACTATTTCAGCATTTTATTTGATCAAATTTATGCTATGGTTGTGGAACTGTTTCTGGAGGGAAACGCAATCTTTCAGGATGATAATGCACCAATTCGCATAGCTAAAGTTGTTACTGAGTGACACAAGTAACATTCTAGTGAAGTCGAACATCTTATCTGGCCACTACAGTCACCAGATTTCAATATTATTGAACATTTATGGTGTATTTTAGAAAAAAAGGTAAGGAGTCGATATCCTCCACCATCATCACTACAAAAACTTTTTCTCCATTCTTCCGCTAAGGAAGAATGGAGAAAAATTTCTTTGGAAACAATTCAAAAATGAGCTTTGAGAAGAGACAAGCAAAAGCATGTCTTGTGTTTAGGAAGGAAGTGGAGGAAAGAAAGATAAATAGCCGTTAGTCATGTGTGAGCAACGAGAAAGTCAAAGAAGAAGAGTGAGAGAGAGGGAGGAACGGTGAAGGTGGGAGAGACAAATAGAAAGGAAGAAGAACAAGGAAAGGAAATAGAATAGAGTTAGGTTGTAGAGTGCGCATCGGAATTATTAAGATAATACTTACTTGGAATGGATACATGGCATTCGATCATATAATAATATAAATAATATATATATATATGCATAGGAAAATTTAAAAAATAATAAAAATAATAAATAATAAGGCAGAATGCTAAACTGAAAGCATATTTTAATATAGATGTGCGTAAGGAGGATTAAAAAGGATTTATAACCGGCTTTCATTGCATGGCAAATTTTCAAGAAGAGAGGAAATGAAAATGTTTTTTACAAAAATATTTAAAAAAATAAAAATAAATATACCAATACATTATATTGTCTTTGAGTTTTTAAAGTTCAATGGTAATCCATGTAGATAATTGTGATTTAGATTAGGATGCAGAGAATTAAGAATCGTGTTGTGTTTAAAAAAGGCTGAGAGTTTATGTGTTAAACAGGAAGTGTTGTGTCAAAACAGGAAGTGTGTGTAAGGGAAGACAATTCTGTGGGTTTTATACTCTTTAGTTGGAGTTCTGAACTCTTTGTCAACAGGAAGTTTATGTGTGTTCTTAGAGAAACAATAAGTGTATTTATATGTATTTCAATGGGTATATCTATCTATCTATCTATCTATATATATATATATATATGTAATACAACGCGAAGCAATGGAATTGCAAACATCCCAAAATAATTTGTTTTGTATCTGTGTGCATTCTCATTCAATGGCTGATCTCAAATAAGCAACTGTTGCAGGTTTCATAGAGTAGACTTTGTCTTTTAGGTATCCCCATAAAAACAAGTCTAATGGTTTGAGGTCTGGGGAACATGGAGAGTATTCAACGTAACCCCTCATCCAATCCACCTATTTGGCTAGATCTTGTCATGGAAGGCTCTAACATTGCAATGGTAGTGTGGGAGTACCCTATCTTTTCTGAAAATAAAGCTACTCATCTTCAAAATCTTCTTTAATGCTTAGCATGACAGACTGTTGCAGCAAGTTCAAGTAAACGGGACCAGTCACAATAGCGTCAAAAAGAATGGTCCAGTTAATCCTCTTGATGATGTAACTTCTGGTAAATTAGCATGTTGTTCCACCATAACATGCAGATTTACAGGTCCCCAGTAGGTGCCATTGTAGCAGTTAATTAAACCGTTTAATTTGAATGTAGCCTCATCACTCCACACAATCTTTATTGGAAAGTGTACATCTACACATCATGCCTAAAACCACTCACAATACTGCACTCTTCGATCTGGATGATCATCATTAATAGAATGGACTAATCTTGGAATGTAACTTTTTCATTGACAATGCTTCAAAATGCATTGGACAGATGATTTTGAAATACCTACCTCACGACTTGCTTGACAGATTTTGTTGGACTTTGGTGATACATTTCCAGCACTCCTTCTTGCTTTGTTGGGGTTGTCGATGTTTGTGGTCTTCCAGAATGCTTCTTGTGAACATTCTGAACAGTTCCATTGGCCTCAAACTTATCTCTAATTCGAGTGATTTTAAGTCGCATTGGTGGATCTGTTTGAAACCTCCTGTCTTTGCACTTCAACTGCTTTTTCACACTTCCAGTGGCAGTTCAGAATGAATTTCCTTCGTTCAAAGTTTAGTCTGATTGCCATCATTAATTCCAATAATGGGTTTAATCTGGGAAGAAAAAGCATCAATTGAGTTATCAGCTGCTAAAGTATGTATACAGTTTTTGGTACACCCTGTGTATATATGTATATATATATATATATATATGCACATATATATACATATACACATATATGTATTATATTATATATATATATATATATATATATATATTATATATATATAGACCTACATATATACACACACACACATATATATATATGCAGACACACTCATACACATCGTTGCTCAGTACTTATTTCCATTTTTTTTTTATTACGTGTGCCACAAATATATGGATACATCTATAGACATGTGTGTCTGTGTTTACATTTATTATGTGTTTGTGTGTAGAATTCCTACACTTTCAATTCCCGTGCCACCTGACTAATGGATGTTCAGCTGGGCTGTAAATTAAATTTAGTTTTAAAACCTCTTAGTGACTAGTGTCACTAACTTTATAGGCTGTTTTTCACCAGCTGTGTGGTTTTTCAACTTTAAAGCTTTTGCTCTTTTGTTAATTAAGCTTCTGCTGTAGTAAAATGTGTGTTTGCCTATGTATATGAACGTGTGTGTTAGAGTAAGTGTGTGTGCTTGTGTACATCTACATATCTATATTCCTATATTTACCTATCTATCTATTTATCCACCTCTCTTTCTCCCTCTCTTTTTCTCTCCCTCCCTCTCTCTCTTCATGCGTGTGTGTGTGTGTCATCATTTTCATTTATCATTTGTTTTCCATTCTGGATGTATATGTGTATATATATATATATATATGTGTGGGGGGGGGATATATGTGTGTGTGTGTGTGTGTGTGTGGATATATGTGTGTGTGTGTGTGTGTGTGTGTGTGTATGGATATATGTATATATGTGTATACATATATATCTATATTTATGTGTGTGTGTGTACATATTTAGTCATGTTTATATTTTCTTCTACATATGGCTGATTATATGTATGTGTGAATAAGTGCATGTATGCATAAATGCAGATACACACACCAATATATGTCATGCGCCCTCTGTATGGAGTTTCCTTTCATTGAATTTGTTTGAAGTTTCTTCCTTCATGTTTACCAGAAATTTTAGATTTCTCTATTAATTACAAACTGACACACATCTCAACACTTACATATATACAGCATAAACTCCTACACACACATACACACACACACACTCATGCTATCATACATTAATATGTATAGTCAAATCATGGAATGAATATATATATTTGCACACATTTCAATGCAATATCATATATGTTTATATACACTAACATCACTTTTCACAAACCAATGATGGCTATTTGACCTGCTAGAAATAGTAGCCCTTTTTTATTTTGTTACATTCTACTATTTAAAAATGAAAAAAAAAGAAGAAATGTCACATTACTCAATGTTCTCCTTGATACACAATGTTTTAAGAAAAACAAGATAGAATTCCTTTGGTATGATTGGAATATTTTTGGTATGTCTGCTTATTCAGGATTGATCTGCAGTCAAACTACAAGAACAACATCCATATCATGAACATCCATTAACACGCTCATGTGTATGTGTGTGTACAAACACATCACGTGATCACATGACTGACCAGCCTATCAGATGTTGTTACACATCGCTGGTCACAGTACATTTTGTGCTGTTTTAGCCTTCAAATGACACCACCCTGCTGGTTAGGTCAGCAAGCCAATAAAAACACATAATGTGTAAAAATAATAGTAAGTGGATCCTCTGCTAGTTTTAACAATGTGTATTCTAGTTGTCTGATGTACTGAACTACCAACTCATTGTATTAAAGTGCTGGTTGTTAAGTATTCCACAGATTCAGACACCCTTAATGCCGTTCTCAGGCAGAAGCATTGTGATAGAGTTGGCCCTTTGAATTATATGTACAGTATATTCAACTCGCTTCCACACCGTTTCTCTCTGCTTGGGTTATTCCAAAGCTTTGGCAGAAGACATTTACCCAAAATAATAATCGGTGAGATCAAACTCTAAATCATGTGATTGCAAAAGAAGCTACTCAACCCCTTACACACTCATATGCTTATATATACATACACTTATATCAGGGTGTTGGATCACCAACATTTAATGATGAAGCAACTGCATTGCCTGCTCTGAAATGAATCTATAAATGGTGAGCATTTGTCAGATGTGTGTGTATTCCTAATGTAATTCTCAGGCAAAATTAATTAGACACAGTGTATGACAAGGCTGTACTCTTTGAATTAAGAGGCACAATCTGCCCTTCAGGCTTTTATTCAATTTCCAGTTGCACTCACTAAATATGTGTTGACCCAATGTTGTAGAATATGACATTTTCCCAAAATGCCATGCAGTGGGATTGAAACCAGAACTTTGTTGTTGCAAAGTGAACGTTCTAATCATTCACTTATATTGTACCTATATATATATATATATATATTTATATGCATGTATGTAAATACAAACAAATGATATCTAACCATGTCACATGATCATGTGACTGACCAACCTATCAGATGTTGTTACACATCACTGATCATAATGTGCTTTGCATCATTTTAGCCATCAAATAACAACACCCTGCTGGCAAGGTGAGCAGGCCAACAAATCGCACTCATTGAAGATGGACTGAAGCAATCTGAAATGAAGTGTTTTGCTCATGAACATAACACATCATTTGGTCTGTGAATTGAACCCACAATCTAGCCATCATGAATGCAACAACCTAATCACTAGGCCACGTACCATCATTTAACCTTGTAGAATTATACAATCTAACCGTGTATAAAACCAAAATGCATAAAAATACTCAGATCTGTACTTAAATATTTAACTGAATCACAAGCATACACCCTCACTCTCTCTTTCAAAATATTTATTGCCATTCATTCTCCTCTGGTCACCCTTACACATTTCTCCTTCAGTAATAACTTATGAGGGTGGTGAGCTGGCAGAAACGTTAGCACACCAGGCGAAATGCTTTGTGGTATTTCGTCTGTCTTTATGTTCTGAGTTCAAATTCCACCAAGGTCGACTTTGCCTTTTATCCTTTCGGGGTTGATAAATTATGTACCAGTTGCGTACTGGAGCCGATCTAATTGAGTGGCCCCCTCCCCCCAAATTTCAGGTCTTGTGCCTTGAGTAGAAATGAATAACAACTAATGACGGCAGGTGAGCTGGCAGAATTGTTAGCATGTCGAGCGAAATGCTTAGCAGTATTTCATCTGTCTTTATGTTCTGAGTTCAAATTCGCTGAGGTCGACTTTGCCTTTCATCCTTTCGGGGGCGATTAAATAAGTACCAGTTACGCACTGGAGGGTGGGGGTTCAATGTAATCAACTCAATCCCTTTGTCTGTCCTTGTTTGTTCCCTCTATCTTTAGCCCCTTATGTGCAATAAAGAAATATATAATAACTAATGCACATTGCACTAACAAGGGGAAACTATGGTTGCACAGCCTCCAAGAAATAGCAGCTAAATCTCTATTACATCACATTCTATCATTGTTTGGATTATATAGTCCAGGGTAGAGTGTTCTGGAAAAATAAATGGGATGGTCATGGCTGAAACACTTCTCATCTTATCAAGGCTCTATTTGATCAAGATCAACACAGAGCTAAGCAACAAGAAAATTTGTGGTATATCATACCCACATTCAATTCATTTCATTGTCAGCCTCAACCAACAACTTCTGCAGGCAAAGTTTGATTTAGTCTTCAAGTAACTCCTGCAGTTTCTGCTTAGAGCAATGCATATCTGATGTTTTTATTTCACCTAGATTCCAGGAGATCATAAAACAATTTTATGTCTTTTATATCATGTTCCTCCCCTTCCACCATTATTAGAACCATCATTTATCATCACCACCATCATCATCACCATCACTGTCATAATCTTCATTCCCTTCTTCCTCCATGTCATCTTTGTCAGTAATATTATCCTCAAAAATATTCATTTATATTACTTCATATCAATAAACTATAAATTGTTTTAACTGGAGAAATCATTAGTTACTGATTGATGATCAGAATGTGTGTGGAGGAGTGTTGTGAAAATGCCATAACTAGGTGGATGGGGTGGGAGCAGTCACCTGATAACCCCCCCCCCTCTTGCATATTTTTGTTTTTGGAAGTTGTTTTTTTTCTTCATGTTTTCTTTATTTTATCTTGCTTCAGGTTCTTGGTGCTACAATTGATATAAAGCTTGTTTTAGCCCTGGTTCATCCCTGATCAGGCACACTTTTGGTCAAAGAGGAGCTGTCTATGTCCAATCTTTTATTTTGACTGATTGACAAAGATTCACTCATTAATATGCTACAGTCACTAGATCACACTACTTCTGCTATACAGTGGCCCCTCTAAACTAGCTAGCTGCTTACTTTCAAAGCCTTACTGCCACCCATGGTCCTCACAGTACTTCAATGCTCAAACACTATATTAACCCTTTAGCATTTAAACCGGCCATATCTGGCCCAAATACACTATCTGCTTCATGTCCAAACTGGCTGTAACTGACCTCTGGTACCTACCCCACAATGTTGCTCTGAAAACACATAATCACATCTTTGAAATCTTGAAGCTATGAGATAATGTAGGATTAATTCAAACATTGTGAATTAATGAATGTATTTAACAAAGTAATCTGAATACTGTATGGTGAAATATTTTCTTGGTAACAATCTTCTTGACCTACATCTTTTTTACGAGCATCAAAAATTAAGATTTATAGGAGTTCAAAATGAATGTCAACTGCCTTGATTTTATCAGTTTGGGAGGATCATCAAAGGTGTTCATAATCACTACTCCTCATCCTTCACTGATGATGGTCTCTGTTGTTGCTTCACTCTTATACTCTCTCTTATTCAATAGTTTTTGGTTTTGCATTATTTGTTTGGTTAAATTATACTGTGTAACACGATTTTTGTCCTAGGGTAGCAACTGTTATTTCGTATCTGCTTACCTCTAGAAAGTATGAAAAATGGCTAATATTTCCTTCAAACTTTGCTTTTGTGACATTTATTCAAACCTCAAAGAATCCCTCTCAACACATGGCTCAGATGCTCCCCCACTGATCCTGCTCATGACCAGAGATGCACATATTGTCAGCCACTAAGAGTCAAGCTCAATTGGTTAAGGTCAAACAACTGACAAGCAAATCTGTGGTACTGAGTTGAATATTTGCTATAATGATATTTCTACTTCAGCAACTCAGTGCTGAATCTGTGTGAAATGTAATGGAAAATAGTTCGGTTTTGAAACATTGATGTCAGTGTCACAAAAGCAAAGTTTGAAGGGAATAGTTGTTTCCTTTGATTTCTAGATTAGAAACAAATAGGAAATAACACTTATTGGCCAAAGACAAAAGAAAATTTTTTAAATGTGTTACCCAATGTTACTGTTATTTTTGATATTATTTTGCTGGTGGTGTTTTCTTGTTTTAGTTAGAACCACAAAGGTTCTGTGATGCCCTGCAGCCAATTTTAGTTTTTGTCACCAACCTTTGACATCAAGGTTTTATTCTCTTTCTGCAATTTTCTGATTGAAATAAAATAATTAAATTTAATCATAGCAGAAAATTTGTAATACAAATCTCAACATATGACTAATAGTTTTCTCTCCTTCTCTTCTTTTATAGGATCTTATGTTTCCAAATCGAGATTTAGGCCGATTTTCAGTGGATGTAAATGGAACATTACATATTCGACAAGTGCGTTTTGAAGATGCTGGCGAGTATACATGTCATGCATATAATGCAGCTGGCAGCAAAGATAAGAAAGTTCACATTACAGTTCGAGGCAAGTACAAAATTTTATGCATCTATCAGTATACACATGTGTGTGTGTGTGTACATGTATTCATATGTGATGGCTGTCCATTCATGTCTGTGGAAAGCTATCATTGGCTATTAAAAGAATCCTACTTTGACTGCATCCCTGTAATCTCACTAGCCTCTTACAAGTCTTTTGGCAGACATCTTACACATACACAAACACACAAAAACACACATATGATACATGTGTCTGTGTTGTATTCATACACATATTCTATTTTCATTTAGTTATCCTAGGAGAAGAATTGCAGTGTTAAGAATTCTTCTTCGTGGAACAATGAAGTTAACAGAGCAGTATTTGCACTCAGTTTTCACAAATATAAAGGATGTCCACATGTATGTGTGTGTGTGTGTGTGGTGTAATGGACATACTGCTGATGAATAAGATGTAGGTGAATGAGGTGATTGAGTGCACTTAGTATATAACATGACATGCTGTTGAGAGGATTCAAGGTTTAAGTGACAATGAAGGGATATATATAAAACGTTGCATTAATCCATGAACAGATTTGGAATTACATTACAAATGTTGTATGAAGTGTTAAATCATTATGTGGCAGGTGTTGAGACATTGAGCTTAAAACCCAATCTCCAACCTTAAACTTGGTTGTTATCATAATCAAGAATTGAATCTGAGTAATCTGAGCAATAATTTTTCAATTTGAAAAGTGAAATTGTTTAACTCATAGTAATTGGAATGTTAATGAAGTTTAAATGAGAAAAAATTGCTATTCTAAAGAACAATTTTAAAAATTCAAAAGTAATTATCAGTGTATAACTAACAGGAAATTGTATAATTAAAACATTTCAAAAGACTTGTAATTTGAACTTAGAATCCTATAAATATTCAAATTTAGTTTGATTTTAAATCTACCTAAAGCAAAGTGGTTTATAAATTCTTCTTGTTTCGGTCAATCTACTTTCTAAAAAAAAGTTTAAAACTTTGCCTTATTTTTCAGTTTTAGTGAATAATTATTCAGTTTTTAAGATTTTTATTTGCCTTATCTAATAAGGTATTAATTAACTAGCATGACATCAGAAACTATGTAAATTTTCATGTCACTACTAATAAACAATCTTTTAAGTAATAAGAATTATACATTTCTTTATGTCTAAATAGGAATTCAAGTTTTAACTCCTATGCTAACATATCTTTTGTCTCTCTTTTAATTTTTACTTGTTTCAATCATTTCACTGTAGCCATGCTGGGGCACCATCTTGATGGTTTTTTAGTCATACAAATTGGCCCTGGAACTTATTTTTAAAAGCCTAGTAGTTATTTTATTGGTCTCTTTTGCTGGACCACTAAGTTACAGGGACTTACACCAATACCAGTGATCAAGCGATGGTGGGGAACAAATACATACACAATGGCACACACTCACATATATATATATATATATATATATATATATATATATATATATATATATATGACAGGCTTCTTTCAGTTTTCATCTACCAAATCCACTCACAACGTTTTGGTTAGCCCAAGGATATAGTAGAAGACACTTGCTCAAGGGGCCACACAGTGGGACTGATCCAAAAACTGTGTAGTTGGGAAACAAGCTCCTTATCACACAGCCATGGTTGCACCTATGTGTCAGATTCTTGAAAAATATGTATGTAAATAATTCAGTTTAAGAATTATTTTCAGAGGATGATCTGGCAGTATTTACTAAGCCTAATATTGTTGTTTTCTAGAACATACTTCAAAATATCTTGTTGATGTCTTTACAATAGGTTTCCATTGTACTTATTCTGAAATACGTGTGATAGAGATTTTTTTTCAGAAATTAAAACTGTATGACTCAGCTTCTCACTTCACTCCTGTTCAATACTTCAGTTCACTAAACTGATAAGAATAGGAACCTGATCATTATGGGATATTAGAATATTACCTGTGATTAGTTGTATCCTATCCTGGTATATTTATCGCTCTTCTACTGAATATAACCATGAAACCATATTAGCCTTATAATCTAGGAGATATTTATGGTTGTAATGTAGTTGAGGTTAATCTCATACAAAATGTGTGGCTTTGCAAGGAAGTTAGAAATTATTGCTGCAAGCTGACTGAATCATTAGAGCATCAGGAAAAATGCCTTGCAGTATTTCTTCTGTCTTTTTGCATTTTGAGTTCAAATATATCTTAATTGGTTTTCCTCTTTTCAAGGTTGCTTTGATACATTTTTCTATGGCAAGTCTCACTTTGATTTCTTTGTACTATCTGTAGTTGTGTTTCCATTTGTTTATCATTTGCAGTATATAACTTGAGACTTTCCAGATACAAGAGATGTTGATTGTTTTGCTATAGAAGTTGTATTTATATTCTGTTCTGTTTAACATGTCAATTAAAGGTATTAATGCTAGATAGAAAAATAGTGGAGAGAGGGAGTTTCCTAAGAATGTTTCTCTTCTAATTGGGTATGGGTTTAGTTTTTATAATTCCCCCCCCCCTTTTTTTTTGTCTGTAACTTCAGAACTGCTTGTCATTTCTAGGCTTGTTACCTTACTCGTGGTTATTGTTTCTATGTCTGGTAAATACTGTCAAAATGCTCTGTTCAGACTTTTCTTTTCCCTTTGGCAGTTTTCAGTTATGGCTTTATTGATCAATAATTGATGTTCAGAACCAAATGAGCCTTTGCAGCATTCTTCTGTTCTTCTGGAAATAGGTTCTTCCAGATATCTGTGTGTGCTTGTGCACACACACACATACACACACTCACTCACTGTCTCTCTCACACACACACACACACACACACACACACACACACACACACTCTCACTCACTGTCTCTCTCTCACACACACACACAGCTATTATTGTAGTTAAGGCTTCATAAGTTGTTGAGAAACATGTTATGAATCTGTAGTTTCATGGGTTTGTGGTTTCTGTAGATTTGGGGATTAAGATGGCATTTCCTTTTATGAGCCATTCAGATGTCTCTGGTTCTGTCAGTACCTCATTAGATTTCTCTGCCAATATTATTTGTGTTTCTGTTAAATATTTTAACCATAAATTGGTGACCTTGTCATATCTTGGTGCCTTCCATTTGTTTATTGTTTGCAGTACCTGGGTTAAGTGCTGTGTTTTGTTTTGTTGAATATTTTCCAGGGCGATTCCTTCATAGCCCATACTCCTTCCCAAAATTCTCCTCTTGCTGTTGGTGTTGCATTGACTTCTCTTTTATTTTTTCAAGTTCTTTGTAGAATTATTTTGCAGTGGAGTTGAACTGCTTTTAATTTTTGAATTACACTCAGTCCGAGAGTATGATAATCATGATTTCCTCCTTCAGAATTTCCAATTTTTAGATCTACTTCATATTCCTTTTCATTTATATTATCATTTGTGTGGTTCTGATTTAGTACTTTTGGGTCATTTTTGTGCAGTCCTAAGGTATGGGTTTGCCATGTTTTGTTCTTTGCATTGTTTTGTGCTGCTCATGTTAGTTCTATCTTCATATTTTACATTCTCAGTACTTATATCTTTGATAGGTATTCTGTGATGATTAAATGCATGTTTGTAATGTATTCTTTCTTATAAATGTGCTTTCAATTTCTGATATTTTTTCATTCTGAGAATGTATTTTCTTAAGCTAGGTACTTTGTTGGAGTTCAGCAATTTATTCAGATCTGGGTTATTTTACTTCCAAACTTGAATGGAATATACTATTGTATTTTTGCTTTGATGGTGGCTAACCACTGGCAAATAAACATATAGGAATAGAAACATATTCTTCTTGTGTCTATCTATATTCCTTTTTTCAGTTTTATTTGAAAGAGTGGTTGGCGTTAGAAAGGGCATCCAGCTGTAGAAACTCTGCCAAATCAGATTGGAGCCTGGTGTAGCCATCTGGTTTCGCCAGTCAAATCGTCCAACCCATGCTAGCATGGAAAGTGGACGTTAAACGATGATGATGAGGAGTAACATTTGGCCCTATATTTAAATTGTCATCATTTTTGTAAGGAACTTTGTCATTATTTTCGTAGAGAACTGCTTCACTTATTTCTGGTGTTGGAGAGTTTTGTATACATAATTCTTGGTACTTTCTGTGTAATATGTTCAAAGTATGCACTTTCCAATTATTATCTATGGGCTGAATGATACAGCTATTATTATTTTTCATTTCTTGAGTTTGCTGGTGGAAGGTGGAGGCACTCTGTTGTTGATAGGAGTTGTAATTCTGGTGATCATGTTTACACATGCTGTGAAAATGTTGGATATTGTAAACATTTATAATGTGTGACAAACAGATATAAATTTTTATGAGTATTACATAATCAGTTTTGTTCCAACATTTCACAATTGTTTTTATGGCTTCCTTTGTTTTTCCTTTTTTTTTCTCTCTGATATCATTGGGTAATTTTTGTAGCAATATTTTAGCATTTTTCATGTTACATGTCACCTGGTGTATTATTATTATTATTATTATCATTATTATTATTATTATTTATTATTATCATCATCATCATTAGTGAAATGGAAGAATTGTTAAGTATCCGATAAAATACCCTGCAGAATTTATTTACTGTTCTTTATGTTCTGTGTTCAACTCCCTTTAGGGTCAGTAAAATAAAGTACTTGGGTCACTTTAAAGATTAACCGTCTGCTCCCAAAATCCAGGCTTTGTGCCCATGTTAGGTGCAATTACAAATTTCAGTCATTGTGGTGTAAGTGTAAATTCACTGTGAATGAAACTACTCTACACCTGGAAATTAATTTTCCAAGTATAACCAGTTTATTTTTAGTCTGTAATATTATGAATTCTGCCTCCATTTTCACTGTTCTCTTTTTTTGATAATAATCTTTTACAATGTTTGATTGCAGAACTTGATCCTGAAATCCCCGATGATGATATGCGTCCACCTCCTATTATTAACATGGGCCCGCAAAATCAGACATTGCAGGCAAAGACGGATGCTGTATTGCCTTGTCAGGCACACGGCGATCCGATGCCTACAATACAATGGCTCCGTAATGGTCGTCCTTTGCAGATGAACAATCCAAGACTCATGTTACTTGGAACTGGATCTCTAAAAATATCAGGTAAGAGTGAAATAGTTTCATCCTAATCTTTAAAAAAACATGCTACTTTTTCTTTTGTTCATTATTATTTTACATATATTTGTACTCAAGATGTTCTGTCCTCTACAATGTTCCATGTTAAAAACGTGCTGGTGCCACGTAAAAAATCACTGGTGCTGGTGCCACATAAATGCACTGGTGCTGGTGCCACTTAAAAAGCATCCAATACACTCTAAAGTGGTTGGTGTTAGGAAGGGTATTCAGCTGTAAAACAAAACCAAAATAGACTAGGGAATTTGGTCAGCTCCTGTCAAGCCATCCAACCCATGCCAGTTTGGGAAATGGATGTTAAATGACAATGATGATGATATACTTATGCATGAGTTACAAATGATTGGGGTTTTTTTTAGGTGTTACAGATTATCTGTTTATTGGGTGTTAAAGTTGCATAGGATGACAGGCAATTTACTGAGTTATTAGAGAATCAGATAAAATGCTTAGCAATATTTGTTTGGGTTCTTTGTGCTTTGAGTTCAAATCCTGCCAAAATCAGCATTGTCTTTCATGCATTGGTGGCAGGGGACCAATAAAGTACCAGTGGATTGGTAAAATTACATAAGGTACTAAAAGCGTTGTAACATATCAGCTACTTTTTAAAAATTGTATTATACTTAAAGAAAAATTAGTACTAATATTGCTTTAGAACAGAGATAGACACACACATTGGATTTATTGCAAATCAATACATGTGCACTGGTATGGTGTGTTAAAAATATTTAATTTTTCTAAATATTATCTTGGTTTTCAACTTACCTCAGAAAATTGCAGTGTGAATACAGATCATATGTGATTGAACTGATTGATCCTAGTCTTGTTTGGTACTTGTTATTATTTTGTTTAGCTCCAGCTGTCATAGTCCAGCACACCTGTGAGTAGATAACAATTCTGCCTTAGTTTCTATCAAATGCATTATAACTAGGACAGCATTATTTGTATTCTTTTAATAAGAGGCACAATGTAACAAAATTTTAAGACTTTTTTTTTGTCTTTGGTCAGTAAGTGTTATTTCCTATTTGCTTCTATCTAGAAATCAAAGGAAATGACTACTATTCTCTTCAAACTTTACTTCTGTGCCCTGAACATCAATGTTTCAAAACAGACAGATTCAGCACTGAAGCAGAAATGTCATTATAGCAAATATATTCTGCTCAATACCACAGATTTGCTTGTCAGTTGCTTGACCATAACCACTTGAGCTCTACTGTTAGTGGCTGACAATATATGCATCTCTGATCATGAGCAGGAGTAGTGGGGAGCTTTAGCCATTTTTCATACTTTCTAGGGGTAAGCAAATAGGAAATAACAGTTGCTACCCAGGGACAAAAGCTGTGTTACACAGTGTTATGGAAGAAAAGGCTGTTGTTTCATTTCTAGCAAGTCTTAACACAATTATATAGAAGATAAAGTTGTTCTTACTATATTGAAAATAAGGCTATGTTTGTTTTAAGTCTCATCTAATGATAGACTAACAATCTGGAGTTAGTTTAAAGGGGTTTAATTAAGTCTTTCAGCAGACCACAAAGAGACAATATAAAAAGAATTATTATTGGTTCACCAAAATACATCTTGGTAGACACAAATATGGTGGAGTGGTAGAAACACTGGGCATTAGGCAAAATGCTTTGCAGTATTTCTTCTAGACATTTTGCTGAGTTTAATTTTGTCATTCATGTTCCTTGAGTCAATAAAATAAAATACTAATTTTGTACTGAAGTTGATGATATTGACTAACCCCTGCCGTCAAACATTGCTGGCCTTCAATTTAAATTAGAGATAATTTCTATATTATTATTATTGAATGAGAGAGCAGCACATTCCATCAAAGTGACTCTGGGGTGCAAGTATACAAAGTCCAATATACCCATCTGACTACCTGTCTGATAAGGGTACACCAGGCACATGCATCACAGCTATATGTGTGGAACATGCTGATCTCATTTCAAGATAAACTGTACATGACTTTGCAGGTCCAGTTAGAATTTTCATCAGGTCGAGTAGCCCATCCCACTCAAAAGGTCCCTGAATAATATTTGTTTAAGGATGATGAACAAAACACCCATGTTTCCAAAAGAATTCCTCTCAACACATAGTTATAATGCTCACCAACTACTTCTGCTCATGATCAGAGATGCACATATTGTCAGCCACTAAGGGACATGCTCAACTGGTTAAAGTCAAACAACTGACAAGCAAACCTGTGGTATTGAGTACAATATTTGCTGTAGCCCATCTTTTATACCAAATCAAAACATTATTATTATTATTATTATTATTATTATAGTGAGGCAATGGCCTGGTAGAATCTTTAGCACTCTAGGTAGAATGTTTAGTGGCATTTTGTCTATCTTTACATTCAAATTCCACTGAGTTCAAATTCTGCTGAGGTTGGTCTTGCCTTTCATCCTTTTCAGGTTGATAAAATAAGTACCGGTCAAGCACTGAAGTCAATGCAATCAACTTACCCCTTTATGGTTTCCTTTCATTATAACTTTAATTCAGCTGCCTTAGTACCAGACATCCTCTGGAGGCCAAGAGTAGCAAGGGCACTTTTGTTTTGCTATGCGTGCTAAAATCATCCCCACATTTATTCCATTTTAGATGGAGAGAGCTTTCCATAGTATATAGGCTGTACCCATCAAAGTTATCTTTTGTAGTTCATGAAGATTGGAGTTACCAGGGAGTTGCTTAATATACTTCTCAGCTCCCATTTTTATCATTTTTATAATTATTATTATTAAGGCAGTCAGTTGGCAGAATCATTAGCATGCTGGACAAAATGCTTAGCAGCATTTCATTAGTCTTTACATTTTAAGTTCAAATTCTGTTGAGGTCAACTTTGCTTTTCATTCTCTCGGGGTCAATAAAAGAAGTACCATTTGAACACTGGGACTCAATGTAATTGACTTATCTCCTCCCTGAAATTACTGGCTTACTGCAAAAATTTGAGATCGTCATCATCATCATCAACATCAGTAGTAGTAGTAGTAGTAGTAGTAGTAGTAGTAGTAGTAGTAGTAGTAGTAGTAGTAGTATGATATTGATTTTCCGCTCATTATTGTTGCTGAGCCCCAGTTCATCTCAGATAGACTTGGCCTGTGATGAAACATGTTCTAGTCATGAACATATTTTTCTATTTTTGGGAGGTATGTAAAGCTGAAGGTGTATTCAGCCTGTGCATCTAAGGCTACATTATTGAATCTACTAGAATAATTCTTCTTTCTAAAATGTTAACGTATGATTGAAGAGAGATTTTCTAGAAGACTTCACACAACAGATTCCTCTGTTGAACCAGCATGTAATTGAACTTCTGTTTTTATCTTTTGCAGATCTCCATTTTTCTGACACTGCTACATATACTTGCCGTGCTGTTAGTGAAACTGGTGAAACTATATGGAGTGCATCATTAGTTGTACCAAGTAAGTACAGTTTCCATTTCTCATAATATATTTGCCTACATAAACTGTATATACAGCTTTGTGTATGTATGTATAAAGATTTAATGTGTATTAGGCATAGGTACAGGTGTGGCTGTGTGGTAAGAAGCTTGCTTCCCAAACTACATGTTTCTGAGTTCAGTCCTTCTGTGTGGTATTTGGGGCATGTGTCTTCTACTATAGCATCAGGCTGACCAAAGTCCTGCAAGTGAATTTGTTAGATGGAAACTGAAAGAAGCTCATTGTGTATGTATCTGTGTTTGTCTCCCACCACTATTTGAGAACTGGTGTTGGTGGGTTTACATCCCCGTAGCTTAGCAGTTTGGCAAAAAAGACAGAGGGACTAAATATCAGGCTTAAAAAAAAAAGTACTGGAGTCAATTCATTCAACTAAAGATTCTTCAAGGTGGTGCCCTAGTTTCATAACTGAAACTAGAAGATAAAAGATATATGCACATACATACACTTATGCAGAAATGTGTGTGTATCTGTATGCTCACGCAATCCTTTTTCCTATTTGGTGAAAAGTTATTTGGAGCAACATTTATTGCCAGATGCCTTTGCTGGTGCCCGGATAGAACTTCCAGTCACAGAAGATTTACCTCAAGAAGTTTTGTCCAGCCTATGCAAGGATGAAAAAGTGTGCAGTAAAATTTGATGATATGCATGTGTGTGTGTGATTTGTTCATTTAATATCAATTTTACCTTCCTAGTTTGGGCTGTGCAAGGAGTTATTTGAGGCAATGCTTTTACAACCAGGGGCTCTTCCTATCTCTACTCCTTTCCTGTTTTTCAAGGTTGCATGCATGTATATATCTGTGTGTGTATGTATGTGTGTGTAAACAAATATATATATATATATTTGTGTGTGTGTGTGTATATATATATATATATATATATATATATATATATATATATATATACACACACACACACACACACACATACATACATCATCATTTAATGGATGTTGTTGGTGTTAAAAAGGGCATCCAGTCATAAAAACCATGCCAAAACAGACAGTGAAGTTTGGTACAGTCTTCTGTCTAACCAGCTTCTGTCAAACTGTCCAACACACACATACACACATCCATGCTGTGATTTGAACCCAGGCCACTTGGGTAAAGCCCAGAAATTGTCACCAATTTGTATGTGTGTACATGCTGACATACACACATCTGTGTGTGTGGATATATATTATGTAAGTTGACAGAATTAAATATCTTTGTAAATATATGTACGTGTGTGTTTGTAGGTATATATATATATTTGATTCGGTTGGTTGACATTTGATGGTGGAAACTAACCCATTACCAATGACCTTTTTTCATGTCTGTCATTTAGCAAGACACAAAATTTCATACTTCAGCACATATAATGGTATGCACCCTTTGCATAACTCCACCCATCCAATCCACCTCTCACATTTTGCAAGCCTAAAGGTTGCTCCACTTTGTCACTCTGCATCAGGGGGGTCATTCCAGCCTGTCAGTAACGCATTAAGAAACACTTTACCACGTCAGAGTGCATTAAGACCATGCTTGGCAGCCGAGAAATTGCAGCTGTTCACATCAAGTAGAGTGACGACTCTGTCAGCTGCTGCCATTTCTGCTTCAGCAGCTCCTCAAAATTCTAGAGTTCTCTCTTTCTTCCACCCTCAACACAATCACTATTCATTTAAAGCAGCCCTCAATATTTAAAGATATTAGCATGCATAACTGCTCTGTTTATGACCACTGGGTTTCCTGATAAGCGTTTAATATTTTTCTTCTCTAACAAGTTCTATTTGTTATCAAGAATTGCATCTATTTCTATATTATAAGCACTTCTGTTGCATTGTTGTGGCAAATTTTTATAACCATTGACCCTTTTTTTTTGTTTTGTCTTTTGAGTTGTTTTCATATTTTTCTCTCTTTTTTTTGTGTAGTTGGTGGTAGAGGTATGGGTTTTAGTTTAGCGTTTGATGTGTTTTTGTTTATCCTTGTCATTGTAATTTTTGCTTTTTACTGCTGTTGCTGTTAATATTTCTGTTGTATGTTGTTGTTTTTGTTATTGTTACTGTTTTTTGTTGTTGTTTCAGTTAGTCTTGCTGTAGTTATTCTGTTTTCTTTATTTTCATTAAAGCTGACATACTTTCGGTTCCTGATGTTCTATCTCAGCATAGTGTGTAACAGAAGTAATGGTGGGTGGGTGGATGGTGGCTAGAGACACACAGACTGACAGACAACAGAGACAGACGGACAGGGAAGAAAGTGATAGAAAGACAGATACATGATGCAATTGGTGAGAGTAAATAATGGGTGTTGAAATAAGGGTGCTTACCAATAATCTGTAGTGGGAATCTGGAAGTGTGTATATGCATTGTGTGTGTGTGTGTGTGTGTGTCTATTAACCAGTGAAGATTGCCTGGGCATTTGCAAATGTTGATGTCAATCAAAAAAACATCGCTGATGATAATTTGCAGAGGCAGAAACAGAAAATAGTTTTGTTTGCTCTGACTAAAACACTCACTGTTTTCGACAATCTTTTTATATTTTTGTCTTTTGGTTTTTTTTTTTCCTTTGTTTTGTTTTATTTTTAAAGAATGCATAAAATAAGAAATAAAATTCAGAATGTCTCAATCACTCTGCTAAACTCCATTACTAACAGAAGATGGAGAGATAGAAAAGTGATAGGATTTCATTTGTCTTTATGTTGAGCAATGGTTCCCAAGCAATTCTATGCTTAAAGACAACATAGAAGGAAAATGTTAACTTGTCACTCCACCACCACCGTCTACCACACATTTTATTCGTACATCCAAATAAAGAAGAAATTGTTTATTTCATCACTCAACCTGCTCAATATAAAACAACTAAATCTTGCACTAATGCAACATGGTTCTGCAACTTACTAGAAACAGCAGCTAAATCTCCCTCAAACCAAACTCTATGATACTTTTAAAAATGATCTAACTAGATTATGTAGGCCTAGATACATTATGCCTGAATACAAAATGGGATGGTCATGGCTGGAAGTCAGTCTTGTGTTACACAACAATAACAACTGCCATTCTTCAAATCATGCAACACCAGTTGGTGTCACTATGACGTTTCTCCATGTCCATATATTGTGGTCTTGCATGACATTCATCAAGACACTGCCATGTAGTGCAAAGTCTTCCTCAGTGATTTTCTTGAGGGTCATGTTTGGATCACCATATCTACAAGTGATATCAGAAGGCCATATCAGAACTAGCACACCAGTTTCACTTTGTCTCGTTACATGTCCAGCAACAGCTAGGCAACATTTTCTTATAACCATTGAAATCTTAGGAAGGCACCCATATAAGATCTTGTTTGTTGTGTGCAACTGCCAAGGGATATTAAGTATGCAAGAGACAGGTGTAGTTACCCTCTGACTTCCTTGTCAGGGTCCATGACTCTGAGCCATAAAGGATTGATTCCACAGTGTCTTTGAAAACCTTGATTTTGGTGGATCAATTGATTAGTGCAGTCCAGACATTATGGGGGGAGTGGTTAAGCCTGTCCCCCAGGTCTGACCAATTCGGGTAGGGACATCAAAAAGAAGTGATGGTGTGGCACTCTGTTGGTTATGATGGCAAAAGTTCCAGGTGATTTGATCAATGGAACAGACTGCTCATGAACTTAACATGTATGTGGCTGAACACTCCACAGACACGTGTACTCTTAACATAGTCCTCAGGGAGATTCAACATGTCACAGTAAAGATTTCATCTGTCTTTACATTCTGAGGTCTACTTTGCTTTTCATCCTTTCAGGGTCGATAAAATAAGTACCAGTTAAACACTGGGGTTGATTTAATTGACTTAGTCCCTCTCCCTAACCTGCGGGCCTTGTGCCAAAATTTGAAGCCAATATTTTGTCTGATACTTATTTTAGACGATAAAAGAAGTGGAATGAAAGCTGTTCAAATTTTTATTGTAGGAACCCAATCCATGATGAAAATATCAATGTAAATTTCATTAAACACAAAGAAACTCAACTCTCACCCCAAGAATCGGGTTATGGATTTTTACCAAGAATTGCTGTTATCTCTGTTTTCCTTCCTCTAATGTCTTTTAGAAAAAAAATACCAGAAATGTACTGAGAATAATTCAATCAATTATACATTAAGTAAATCATCAGATTATAAAATATTTATGGTTTATTAAAAGTTGGTGAATTTGTAGAGTCATAAGAGCATCAGATAGAATTAATATCTCATGGTATTGGTGCCAGTTCTCTGCACTCAAATGTTCAAATCCTACCATGTCAACTTTTCATTCTTTTGAGGTTGATAATGCACCAGCCAAGTGCAAAGGCTTCTTTTTCTTCTTCCCACTCCCTCTCTCTCTCTTTCAGCTATGTTTTATTGTAAGAAAAATCATGATGTTGAGGTATAAAAGAGTTAAAGCAAGAGACCAGAGATTTCTTTTCATAGAGAAATTGATATGCTACTAGAACTATTCAAGTACAGACTTTTGTGCAGTACAGATAGGATGAAACATAATGGAGATAAAGAATCAAAAAAAAAAAAAACCATAAAGATCAGCATTTAGATTGTGTCTGAACTAAGGATTTGTAAAAAGAGGTTAATAATAGAAAGTTCAGTGATACAGATGATGGCATTCTTAACTCTTCTTTAACCTTCAACACACTGACTTAATCCATATGCAACTAAGACACTTCACATGAAAGCTACCCTGCTTCCCTCAACAAAGGTATTGAAAATACACTATAATAAATGTAAAAGGCTAGTTACTTTTGACATCACAAAGACACAGTCACTACCCATAATCATGTTAACAACTTTGTATTTTATCTTCTCTAATATTGGACAATAGACAATTAACACTTTGCAAACATTAGACGTCACAATCCTTCATGATTTTCCATGGTGATCTTACATTTATAACAGGACTAAAGCAGCTTGGCAAAGACTAACCATTCTTTTCTGGATCTAAAAGCGTCTCAGTCTTGATCAGTTGTTGGCCTTCCACAAAACATATATGAGATCCCAAATTGCGTACTACTCTTATATTTTGGATGGTTGCTGTCATTTCACAATAACATTTAAGATCACATCTGAAGAAACACCATCTGACTGATTGACTAAGACTCATTCACCAACAACTTCTGGATTACAGCTATGCTGTTGTCTCTGTTTCTGCCTATTACACCACTACTTCAACATCCCCTGCACTACCTAGATAGCTGCATACCTCCAAAACCCAGTCAACACACCTGTCTCTTTTCCTTTCCTTATTCCTACTCTGTTGCAACCTGTATTTAGATTCTTCATTTACCGTTTCTCAGCCTTACCACTGAAAAACATCTATCCTTCAAAATTTTCTTGCCTCTCAAATTTTCCTGTTGATGTTGAACTACAAGATGTTCAAGATTAATATATGTTGTATATATACAGTCTCAGAAGGCCAACAAAGGTCATGGGCACTGCACCTTCTTATTGATTAAGCTAAGAAAAAATATAAGAATAGAGATACTTTCTTGTGTCTTTATCATTATCTCTCTGTTTCATGTTCAGTTCGCTGTGGCTTTCCACTGTGAATCAGGGAAATATATATAACAATTGCCAACTGTCCCTTGTGGCTTGCCAAAATAAATCAATATTCTAGATTATGTCTGCTGGGAAATTTTCAATTGTTGACATATCAGAAATTAGGTTTCTTGAGAACAAATACATTCTGCTTGATCTGTGGTTGATTCAGACTCCTCTTGGAATTATCAACTGAAGAGGAAAACTGTTTGGAACTGATTTTGATTGTGTGAAAATTGTTATTTGGTTTTTGTTTTTGTCAGGAAATGATTGCTAAAAAAATAAAAAAGAATTGAAAGCACACAGTCATTTCACGTGATATATAAAAATGTGTAATCACAGTTAGAATAATATGACTAAATCATTTTGAATAAAACCTTTGATATTTCATGACTCAGTTGTTGGTCAGCAAATGACAGTCCAAAGAAGCTGCGGTGAAAAATGTTTTATAATTTCATGGCAACCCCATTGCTTAATTCTACTCCTTTTGGTTGCGTCTTAGTAACAAAGGATGGCTTTCTTTTTTACCTGTGCATATCAAGTTTGGCATGGATTCACTTACCAACATTCTCCAGTCCAAGGTCCACAGATGTGTTGTCTTCTCTATCTTTTCTACGTGTAATGCAGTTGTCTGTGACTTGAAATTGTAACATACCACCTCCACTATGGCACTTCCAAGTCCTTTTCCTCTTAGGCCCTACATTAACTACAACATCTAGTCCTTCCTGGAACACAATCTGTCTGGAATTCCTCCCCAATTCATGTTTTTCCTACTGCCATCAAGTTGCAGGTCCAAGAGCACCATGAACCATATCAATCTTACTAGTCTCAGAAGCTATGTAATAATGTTTAAGGGTGCAACCTCTTTTTTCTGTTAAAAAAAAAAAATGTAAAACACTGTTACAAAATATCTAAAACATAACAGTTTTGACTCAGTTGACTAAGACAATTGTAGACATTGTCTTTCATTGTTTTTGTTGCTGATACTATTGTGGATTTGGATCATCCACATCCAATAAACCCAAGATAGAAAACCTTACAATTGCTGTCTATTTTTAAAAGTCATAATGTATCCAAATCTAAATTATCTAATGTATTTTTCGTTTTTAAGATGGTAGGTAGATTTGGCTGGTATTTCTAGCAAATGAACAGCCATGTAGAGTCTGTTTCATTGGCTTGTCTTAATGACCTTATCATGTCCATTGGAAGGCTTGAACTCAGCATTGCAACCTAATGGAATACTTGTTCAGTTTACATTGTTTCTTACCTCTAATTATAGTAATAAATTTTACATTGGACGTGGTTAAGAGATAGTAATCAACCATTTTTTAGAGCTATTTTACGGTCTTAGATTATGTTTAAATACAATATAATATAATGACATAATTTCCAAATATTGATGTATTTCTAACAGCACTTTGTTTCATTCTTTCAGGTCCTGAAGCAACTAATGTGCAATACCATCGAGCACCACAACAAAACCAGTTACCTGGAGCTCCATCCCAACCTGAAATCAGCAGTGTTACAGATACAACTGTCCATCTTTCTTGGCGTCCTAGTATACATAAAGGTGGTTCACCTCTATATGAATTCATTGTAGAATATTTCAGTCCACAGAGTGGAAATGTAAGTGATTGTTATTTCCTGCTCTCCATCATGTACAGAATAATAATAATAGGTCAATTATATTCCTATGTCTTAAAATGGTTAGCATAAAAAAAAAAAGCATCCTGCCAAAAATTCTGCCTCAGAACATCCTACTAGAAAGTTCCTACACTAACCACAATATCCAGTCCTTGCTCCCCAAAATATTATCCCTCCGAAATTCTTTCCCAGTTCATGTTTTTCCTGTTGCCATCTAGTTGCAGTTAAGATGTATATAAATTATGTCAGTCTTACTGGTTTCAGGGATATGTATGAAAAAATTATAAGAATGTAAAAAACTGTTACAAATTCAGAATCTGGAAAAAGAGACAGAATTATTAATCATCTCTTAAATGAATGCAGTAAGCTAGCAAGAGAAAATTGAGATGATCGTGTCAGTAAAAGAGAATATTGGGATGATAGCAAAGTGTGTGGGTTCAAAGTGATTGAAAAGTGTCATGAACATGAGCTTGAGGTTGTGATGGTGGATGATAATTTCTGGATTTATGGGATTTTTCCGAGAAGATTAACCATAATATTGAAGGACAAAAAGAGAAAAAAGGATTAACCATAATATTGAGGACAAAAATGGAAAAAAAAGTATAAAATTATAGACTTATAGAGTGAATACCAAAGAAATTGATAAATATGAGGACCAAGTCAGACAGATGAAGTAAAGTGACAATTTTACCTGTAGTAATTTAGTGCACTTGGCACAACACCCAGACATCTGCCTAGGATGCCTGAATGATATTGGAATTGTTGACCTGTAGAAAAGTGTTGTCCTGTCTTCTGCTAGTATGCCAAGAAAGATTCTTGGAATTTTAAGGGGATTCGTCACCAAACCTTAAGACAACATCCTCTGCTAACTAAAATGGCTTGTCATAGCTTTATGACAGTAATAATATAATAATGACGATGAAGATGACAACAATTTGTTTTTCTTATTTTCCACAGTGGCATCTGTTGAGGAGGGCAGTTTACAATTTACAGGAGGAGGTGATGTAAAAAGGAGGATGGGTAGGAGGAAAAGAGATACAATAAAAAGTATATATGATATTCAAATAAGTGAACACTTGGAAGTACGCAAGACTTGTCCTCCACAGCAGGATAATTAATGCTGCTCCCCCTTCTGAAGAAGATTGACCTGCTAGAGCTCAGTGCCGGTGCCACATAAAATCATCTGTGCTGGTTCCACGTAATAGCACCCATGCCAGTGCCACATCAAGGCATTCATGCTGGCACCATGTAAAAAGCACCCAGTACACTCTAAAGTGGTTGCTGTTAGGAAGGGCACCCAGCCATAGAAATCAAGCCAAGTCAGATTAGAACCTGGTGCAGCTCGCCTGCTTGCTAGCTCAGGTCAAACCATCCAACCAATGCCCGCATGGAAAACAGACATTAAATGATAATGGCTGATGCTGTCCTAATTCTTGAGATTCTCCAGTCGGGCCAATCAAAGAAGCTTACAAATCCAGGATCACCCTGACCAATATTTCGTCTTCTGCCCCACAGAGAGTGTTTTCTTCTTTTCCAATATTTTGTCCATTTGTTTTACCAACATTTCGTTAGGTACTCTACCAATATTTCTATCTACTGTCATTTCCCTTACTGTATATCTGTTTATGATAGTAAAAAAAAATTTTAACACCAGCATCATGCCACATATTTCAGAGGGAGAGACACATGATAGCATCACTGGTATTTATCTTATCGACTCTTGAGTGATGAGCATCAAATTTGGGAAGGGTTAAGGAAGATAAGAACGATAAAAAGAAAGGAAAAAGGGGGAATAAATGGCAATGTGAAGGAGAAGAAGAATTGAAAAAATGAGGGGGGAAAAAGAGTTAAAATAAGATAAAACAAAGTCATAAAAGAAAAAAATTGGGATAAAGAAGTGTAAAATGCAAATGGAGTAAGGTGATTGGATTTTGGACTTATGGCAGTGGTGGTGGCAGCAGTGGTAAAAGTAGTGGTGGTGGTGGGGGTGGGGGTAATGACTTGAAGATTTGTAAAATCTAAAGGTGGAAAATGTGGTGATGGTGGTGGTGTTTGTAGTAGTGATAATTGTTGTGAGGTTGTAGTAGTGGTAGTTGGGATCATGGCAATAGTATTTGTTGTGGTAGTAGTGGTGGTGATGATGATACTGGTGATGCTGGTTAGTCAGTCATAGTGGTAATGATTGAGGTGACTGTGGTAATAATGAATAGATGGGTGGCTGGGTGGGGTTGGTTGCTGAGCGTGACTTTTTTGTTTATATATTTTTTTTTCCGTGATGATGGAAAGGGTGAAAGAAAAAGAGTGAATTTTAAGCTATTTAAAACAGGATTTTATCCGTTAAAACTCTTCACTGATTTTCATATAAAATTATCTTCCTGATTAAGAAATCTTCATTGACAGATAATCCTTATCCTTTCACACAAGAGCAATCAATGTACAACAGCAAGGATGTCTCTTCAATCTTCATTATTATCACCCATACATGCTCTGCTGCATCTTCAAAAATAGATTCCTTTTTCCATTTGAATGGATCTTATGAACCTGTTTTTAAACCAGATATCTAACCCACTGTCTTAAACATGAGCCAGTAATAAGGCTTCTTGGTGGTCACTCATTCAGCTAGAAATAACAGTCAAATCTTCAACTCTCATTCTGCTGTTGTAAAAAGAGGACATAATTGTCAGTGCACACAAGCAAAAGTGAGATGTCTATGTGGTTGTTTATCATCCTAGAAATAGCAGACAAATTTCCCTCTGTCTCGAGGAGCACCCTGTTGTTTTGAAAATGAACAGATAAAGCAGGATACATGAGCTAGAGGGAAGTCCTGTATGTCATTCGTTCAGCTAGAAATAACAGCCAAATCACACTGTTATTCACAGACTGACTTTCTAAACAGGACAAACAAGCTTTGCGATTGTTTGATATGCTTTGAAAACAAACCAGATCTTCAATTCAACCCTTTAAAAAACAGATTATTTGACAGAAGGATGAGAAAGCATCTATTAGGTCATACATTCTGCTAGAAATAGCTGCCGAATCTTCCTTAGATTACACTTTTCTCTTTTAATGTGATATATTAAATGTATCACTTCAAGACTTGATGTGATATATTTCTGTATGTCAAGCATATAAGAAATCCTTTATGTGCTCTACATGCTAGAAATAGCAACAATATCTCTCAAGTTACACTCTATGGTCTCACTAAAAGATGTACATTAGATACTATAAACCCTCTCAAAAGAAAAAAAGACATGATGGTCACAGATGGAATACCTTTGAGCATAGGTCTATCTATTGAATCAGAGCCAATCTGAGAGCTAAATAGTAACAGCTGATTTATAGTTTATCTGTTGTATAGTTTCCTTCATATCCATCCTCTTTCACCATCTGTTGAACTTCTTTTGAAACTATCTTCAGACATTGCTGCTGATGGTAGAAATGGTATCTGTTATTATGGAGCTGGTTTGACTGTATATATGTTTTCTCAGTGTGAGAATATATATATATATATATATATATATATATATATATATATATATATAGACACAAAAATGGGACTAGTACGCAAAATATCCAGACAGGTGATACAAAAAAGGGACAACAGAACATCCAGACAGATGATACAAAGACACCATGGATGGGTCATTCGGAGTTTTCTCTCTTCAGTCGAGTTCCAGATTATCTTTGTAATTACAGTTATACTCGAGATTGCTCCAATCTGGCCAGCCCCAAGGAAAAACTAAGCTAAGAGCATTAGATTCCTTGGAAGAAAGCAGTGAATGTATACAAAAACAAGGACGGAAAAAAAAATGGAGAATGTTACACAAATACAAACGCAAATAACAGGACATAACAACAGGTGTCTTTCGACTAAGGACAAATTAAATTAAGCTGGCATGTGTGGAAGTAAAGCCTTACGACAGGGACATAAGATTTGACAAGCACAGGAAGGAATATAGATGTTGCACAGATGGTAGTTGAACCAAGAAAGAAAGGTCAGGCTTGGCCGAACTCTGGTCACGTGGGGAGAGAAGAGAGAGAGGTAGAGGCAGAGGGATAGAAGAATAAAGGAGGGGCAAGAAAAAAATGAAAGGAACACAATGTATGTGTGTGTGTATATATATATATATACACACACATACACACACACAAAGAAATGGCAATTTCAATGGCTACTGTGTTTGCCCTTACCTGTTGAATTATAGCTAAGAATATTTTTTTGTTGCTGTTACTATTGTTAATAATAATAATAAATTTGATAATGATTCAAACTTCTGCAGGGTTGGGTAACAGCAGCTGATGACATATCGCTAGAAAGTTACACAGTACGGAAGCTGAAACCCAACAGAAATTATATATTCCTGGTGAGAGCTCGGAATGCCCATGGAATTAGTCCTCCAAGTCCTTTATCTAGAATGGTTGAAACTCAAGGTATGTTACTCTAATGAAACTATTCTTTGAATTCTTTTTTTTCATTTTTTTTTTTTTTTGCTTGCAAAATTTTTCTTGTTCTGTTTGCATAAACTTTAGACATTTTACAAAATTCATAAATATGGAAGTAATATATGGATAAAATGTGGTCTTTGGTCTAGGACAGTGGTTCTCAACTATTTTTTTTTTTTTGTCTATAGACTCCCTTTCATTCTTATTCTATTGCAGTTTACTCCCACAGCTATTTAATGTTTAAAAAATCCTATTGTATTTTTATCATTAAATATTGGAAATTGTATAAAAAATATTGTTCAAATATTCAGTGTATACATATTATATATGTATAATAGTTTTATAATGCTGTTGTTTGTTTGACTGTGTGGTTAAGAAGTTTACTTTTCAAGCAAATGGTGTTTGTTTCAATCCCATTGTAGATATAAAATTATATTTCATGAGTGTGTGTGTGTCTCCTCATCACCATGCACAAATAGCACCTCCCTCAGTGCTACTATCTCTTGCACTCACTTGGGGAATCTTGTCTTGCAAGTATCTTGGTGACCTCACTGCTGCTAGTGCCACATAAAAAGCACCCAGCATGCTCTGTGAAGTGGTTGGCATTAGGAAGAACATCTAATTATTGGAACCATGCCAAAACAGACATCACTTAAGGCAGTCTTCTGATTTGTCATTTCATGTCCAATGTATGTAAGCTCCTTCCATGCTGTCATGTTTAATGATGATAATGTCATATCTATACACACACACACACATTCATTCATTCACCTGCATTATGTCCAGTTTCCAATTACAAAATTTTACTGTAAAAGCTTTGGGCAGCCCGAGGCTATGGTAGAAGATACTTGTTCAAGCTGACACTCAGTAGGATTGAACCAGAACCTACATTACTGCAAAGTAGACTCCTACTTATCTTCACAGCCATGTCTATGCCCATTTGTTAATTCATTTTGCCTCCTTCCACCACAACCCTTGTTCTTCCTGCATCATTCATTTCATGAATTATGCAACAATAAATTTTTTTTAAATGTGTTTGAAAACACAAACAAAACCCCAAAACCATCTTTTTTATTTTGACTGTATTTTCATCTGTTACTCCCAATCCATATGTTACAATGTTTGTCTTGTGTTACATCAATACAAAAATACATTTGTCTTTATTAGAAAGCAAAACACTTGCAGTTTAAATAAGTCAATAACAAAACAAAAACCATACATTAATTGTCCTGTTTAGATATTAGATATTAGCAAATGGCCTTAACTCTCACTAGTTTCTTTTAGTTTTTTTTAATTTTTTTTTTGTAGGGATTATTTTTGAGAGGGGGAGGAGGAGTTGTTTTGTATTTTGTTGTAGCTTTTCTTATTTGTTTTTTGTTTTCCAACCATGTTTGCCTTCATTTTATTTTTTAATTTCAGCATTAGTTGACTATTTTAATCTCAAATGTATAAATATTTGCTTTGTCTTTTGTATGTTTTTAGTTTCTATTGTTCTTTTATTTTTATTTCTCCTCCTATTTTACATGCTATGTTCATATATTTGATAATATTTTTATTTATAGATAGCCATGTTTTAATTTTTTTCTTTCTTTAAAACCATTCTGTGCCATGGAACACATCAGTCTGCCCATGCACGCTATCTCTGGTTTCTTTGAATGGTTTTTGTAGCATACTGAGAAAAATTTGTTAGTTCCTTGCTCAATGTTCTTCTATTTCTTGTAGTCTCTGGAATACTCAACCACCCTGCAGGCTGAATGTTTGAGATTACAAAAGTGATCAACAAAGTAATAAATGTCATTTCATTCAGGAGATATAAATTTTTTTCTCTCAGTTAAAACCTTTTCAACTATAAATAAAATAAATAGATCCTCTTGTATCAGATTCAATGATAAATATTCCCCTCGATTAATCCACTGAACTACTAAGCCAATGAATTAACTCTTTAACATTTTAAACCAGTTATATCCAGCCCAAATGTCTTATTTGTTTTATACTCAAATCAGCCAGATCCCATCTCATACACCTACTCTACAATGCCATTCTAAAAATATATAATCACATCATTGAAATTTCAAAGATAGAAAATAATGCATGATTATCATCATCATCATCGTTTAACGTCTGCTTTCCATGTTGGCATGGGTTAGATGGTTTGACTGAAACTAGTCAGTTGGAGAGCTGCACCAGATTCCAGTCTGATTTGGCATGGTTTCTACAGCTGGATGCCCTTCCTAACACCAACTACTCCAATAGTGTAAGGAATGCTTTTTACATGCCAGTTATGTGACACCGGCATCAGCTGCAACTACAATTTAACTTGGCTTGATGGGTGTTCTCAAGCACAGTATATCACCAAAGGTCTTGGTTTCTTATCATTGCTTCTGTGAGGCCCAGTATTCGAAGGCTGCTTTTTACATGCATTTTTGCCAGCCACGTGGACTTGAGCAACATGAAATAAAGTGTCTTTCTGAAGGACACAATGAACCATCAAGTATTGAACTCACAACCTTATGATCATGAGTCAAATACCCTAACCACTAAGCCTCATACCTCATTGTCACTCAATATAGATACAGAAGAAAGTGAAGATGCCAGTTATGTGACACCAGCATCAGCCATTACTACAATTTCACTAATTCAAAACAAGGTGAATAAATAGACATTGCATTTGAAAGAGTAATCTGAATGCTAAAGGGTTAAAGTGACAGTTACTGAGCATTCCACAGACACTTGTCCCCTTAATACAGGCTTCAAATTGAATCACTATTACTATGTGCAGCAAGGCTGAGCCATTTGAATTATATAGTCCCAGCACATCCAACAAGCTTCCATGCAATTTCTGTCTGCTCAGTTTTACTCACAAGTCTTGGATCAACCCAAGGCTATGATATAATACATTTGCTCAAGGTTCTTCTGCACAGTGGCATTAAACCTTGAATGTCATGCTTATGAAGTGAACTTATTAACCATTCAACTATATCTGCATTGCTGTTAACATATACACATGCATACATTTTATCATCATCATTGTCATCATTATGTCTATTTTTCCACGCTGATAGGGAGCAAGATTTTCTACAACTGGAGGCTTTTCCTGTTACCCACCCTAAACTGTTTTTCAAATGTGGTATTTTCATTTCATTGACCTCACTCATAGAACGCAATGAACTTATCAAATACACACATACACACACGTGTGTATGTGTATATATGTGTGTGTGTGTGTATGTATATATCATCATCATCATACATCCGTCTTCCATGCTGACATGGGCTGGATGGTTTGACAGGAGCTGGCTAGATGGAAGACTACACCTGGCTATTGTGTCTGTTTTGGCATGGCTTTTACAGCTGGATGCCCTTCCTAACACCAACCAATCCATGTATATATATGTGTGTGTGTGTGATATGTATAAATATCTTTGTATATTCATATTTTTGTATATTTATTTGATATCAGGCATTTTGTATTATTGGTTATGGACTTTCAATGGACTGATCATTGGCTTGCATCTTTTCTAATAGCAGAAATGAGAAGGAAATATCTGCATAACTCAAGTGGGATCATTACACTTAGAGTATCTATTGTTCAGCCCACTTTACCAGCTATTTTGCTGCTGCTGTAATTCTTTTTTATAAGTTAATCATTCTTTTTCTCATTAAAAATACACTTTGTTTTATATCTGTGTACAGGTCGCAGAGGTAGTGCAATTTTCACACAGGAAGAAATTGAGCAACGTTTACGAGGAATTGTTGTTAACCTTCTTCAAGGTGAAGCATCTGGACCATCTGCCATCAAAGTCAGTTGGCAGGTAAGTGTTACACACATCCATGCATAAATACATTGATTATATTTCATATACTATGTCACACTAAAAAAAACCTGCCATACAATTGAAGATACTTGTGAACTTAGTCAAAGATCTCCTTTTTAATTCCCAATTCTAGTTATTTCATTTGTGTCATTCTTGTTCTTTGGGAAACACATAAACATCATAGCCTCTCATTTCTTATTACTTATTTCGCATTGCAATTTGCGAAAAATAATGACATCAGCTACAGGTTTCCAGTGAGCGAGTCATAAGTTTAATGAACTTCTGACTGCAACACTAATAAGAAAGCATGTGTAGCTTGGTGAAGAATACATATTGCAAAGAACTTCATGAAGAACATTGGTTTTCCAGTCTATTCACTTGTATTTATGTTTTACTAATATACATCAGTATACTTTTACTTACAAGGTATACTTATACATATAAAGATACATAGTCAAATTACGTATGCACACACACACACAGAGGCCAAGCCAATGAGGAAATCTTTATACCTTGACTTGTTAGAAATAGCATTTAAATCTTCTTCAAATTAAACCTTATCGTCTTAAAAAAAGAATATCATATTGGACAGCTTCAATCTCGATGTACAAAAAGATGGGATAGTTATGGCATGAAAGTCTCTAATTGTAAATCTGCTTGATCAGTTCTGACAAGAGGATTAAACAACTGCCTCAAATAGTACATTCACAGCACTAAGCTTTTTGGGTTTTTTTTCTTTTGCAATATCTGTTATCTTTGTTTACTTCCTGTTTTTATTTCAACATTACACTAAGTGGTCCTATTTAACCCTTTTAATACCAACCTGCCTGACTTTACATTTAAATTAATGCTTTCCATCATAATTTTATATAAGAACATTTTATGTTATATTCTAAACACCAGCTTAATAATGACAAAGTTATTTTACTAAATCCTTTGAAATTCCTGAATATTTTCAAAATAGATTGAAATTTTTATAGACCAATAATTTTTAAGCTTTATGTTATAAGCCTGTCCAGTCCAAGATCAGAATATTTTTACCTCAGATTTTTCACATTTGCAGATTAAAAGTAAATATTGATTACCTTTTTTTGACTATTCACACACAAACATGATATATATTCTATTTAATGACTACAGGATGGTTAATTTAAAAACAGTATTTTGTAAATGACACACTATAAATATGTCATCAATATTTCTAGTGAAGCAAAATTGTTTCAGTATCCTTAAAAAAATTTCAAAGGCACTACTATGCTCAGTGTCTATATTCCATTAGAAATATGGTGATGAATGCATTAAATGTCTTTCATTTACTGCATTTTACAGGTTATGAAAGGTCACAGTGCTATAGATGGTTTCAAAATTAAATACCGGCGCTCAAAGCACAATAGCGAGATCCATACAATTACAGTACAAGACCCAACGGCTACTTCATATCTTATCGAAAACCTTTACAGTCAAACATGGTATGAGATATGCATTCGTGCATATGGAGGCAAAGTATTTTCTCAGTGCAGTAATCCCATTAAGGTTCACACCAACGAAGGAGGTAAGCTGCAAATTCTTTCTTTATAAAATGTTTGAAATACTTGTTTGTATAGGTGGTGGTGTTGGTGGCAGTAGCAGCAGTGACTGCAGATGTGTTTGTATTCATAAGGATATTTATTGTAGGTGATAATGTTTTTATGACATATATGTATATATAATATATATATACATACGTATACCATAGACATATATGTGTAGACTCTTGCGCCAGAAATAAAAACCCTAAATTTCTTATATTCCCTTTCTATCAATGTTAAGACAGAATCTCTACACAAGAAAGAATCAACAAGGAGAATCTTTTTATAGAGAAATACCAAATGCTTCTTAACTTACAAACTCCTCGGTGACCATATTCCCTTCTCTCGCCTACCCATTGAAATACATATAAATTTACTTCTTGTTTCACTAAGAACAGACATAAACTTCCTGTTGACAAAGAGTCCAGGACTCCAACTAAAGAATATAAAACCCGCAGAATTATCTCCCCTTATCCACACTTCCTGTTTAACACCACATTTCCTGTTTGACACCACACTTCCTGTTTGACACATAAACTCTCAGCCTTTTTTAAACAGAACACTAATCTTAAATACATGCATCCTAATCTTTCTAACAATTATCTACATGGATTACCATTGAACTTTAAAAGCCCAAAGACAATATAATGTATTGGTATATTTATTTTTTCATATATTTTTTATTTTTTTGTAAAAAACATTTTCATTTTCTCTCTTCTTGAAAATTTGCCATGTAATGAAAGCCGGTTAGAAATCCTTTTTAATCTTCCTTATACACATCTATATTAAAATATGCTTTAAGTTTAGCATTCTGCCTTATTATTATTATTATTATTATTTTATTTTTTATTTTCCTATTATTTCTCCACATGTGGTTAACACAACCCCACCATTTACTGACTTATATATATATATATATATATATATATATATATATATGTACATAAACACATTATATATAATCTCCAGTCCCATCCAGTGTTTTAAATCCAGGTTTTGTCCCCATTAACGGGGGTGGCCGGATCTATTTCAATGCCATATCACCTGCCCTCACACCATCTTGCCCTGTTTTGGATGTCCCCCCTTCTCAAGCCAACCCTCCCAATCTCCCCCTCCATGTTTTCCTCAGTCTATTTACCTCAAACTCAAAGCACCCTCCTCAGAACATACTCCTCATCCCTCCTCAATACATGCCTATACCACCAGCCTCCTTCCTCATAGATCTCGCAACCACCTTCTTTGCACAATTTTTCATGTTTTTATACCTGGCCTTCATTTGCTCAGTTCTATTATTACAATAAGCTTTGTGCGCCTCCGTCTTCCTTGCTATCACATCCCTCACCTTTTCGTTCCACCCCCACATATCTCCTCGATCTCTCCTACCCATCGTCCTTCAACACACTTCATCACATACCTTTAGTACCCCTTCTTTAAAAGACTTCTACAAATCCTGTGCATCAATGCTTACCAACTCCCGAACTCTCTCCTCAAACCTTGCTCTCATTTCTTCTTCCTTCAGTTTCCACACCTTTCTCCTCTCAACAGTTCCCTTTCTCACACACTTTTTAACTTTCCTCTTTTCCAAGTTCGCAACCATCAACCTGTGCTGCAACTCCCCAAGTATTGTCTTTACATTTCTCAGATACTTTCTGTTTTTCCTGCAAACCAACACTAAATGAATCTCTGTCTCATTCTTTCCTGCACTGAAAGTCACCTTCCTTTTCTCTGTTTCCATTAACCACATGTTTGCCACATACAACTCTTTCTCATCACAAAAATCCAACAGCATCCTTCCTTCCACATTTCTCTCCCCAATTCTGTTTCCCCCATGCACACTCTCAAAGCCCTGGATCCATTTCCCAACATGTCCATTAAAATCACCCATGCCCAAAACCAATTCGTCTACTTTTTGTAATTCCCACTCATTCGCCATTTCATCAAAGAACTGTTCTTCCACTTTGCAGACCATACCCACAAATTGCCCTCACCACTTCTTCTTCAAATGCTATCACTACTATCATCACTCTGTTACTCTTTCTCCTGGCCTCCACCACCTTCTCAAAGATTTCTTCCTTCACCAAAACTCCCACACTTCCAATCTCCTTCTTATTTCCCAACTGCCACAACTTGTACCTTCTTGCCTTGACCCCTACAAATCTTGTCCCCTGGCCCCTCCTGCACACAGCACACATCCACCTCCTCTTCCTCAATTCCTCACACACCTCAGTTCCCCTTCCATGCAGACTGCCCACATTCCAACTTCCCAACCTCACCCTAAGCTTGTGTGTGTATATATCATGGCTGTGTGGTAAGAAGTTTGCTTCCCAAACACATGGCTTCAGGTTCAGTTTCACAACATGGCACCTTGGGCAGTGTGTTCTGCTATAACCTCAGGCCAACCAAAGCACTGTGAGTGAATTTGTTAGGTGGACACTGAAAAAAGCCCATCATATATATGTGTGTGTGTGTGTGTGTCGTTGCGTCTGTGTTTGTCCCCACTATTTCTTGACAACTGGTGTTGGTGCGTTAATGTTCCCATAACTTAGTGGTTTGGTAAAAAAAAGATTGATAGAATAAGTACCAGGCTTAAAAAAAATGTCCTGGGGTCAATTCATTCAACTACAAATTTTTCGAGGCAGTACCCCAGCATGGCCACAGCCTAATGACTAAAACAAGTAAATGATCAAAGATATAATTATCATTCGTTTATTCAGAGTCCATTTTCCCATGCTTCAGTTGGTTATCATATTTGAGACAGGATTTTATGACAAAATATATTCTTCCTGTCACCAATCCGTAATTGTTATTTTTTTACATAAGAGAAATTCATTATTCCCCAAACCATCAACAGCACAGAGTGCCCACTCATAGTATCAAATAGGAGTGTAAACTGCTTTATTTGTTGAGTTTTGTTTGCTGAGTTAATTGTCTTAGTTCATAGAGTTTATGCAGAATCCATTAGGATTAAAATGAGATTAATTCTTTAAAAATCAGAAGAAAAAATATATCTGCTTATTTATGCATATTATATGAAAATGAAGCTTTCTTTACTGTCCCATTGGCTCTGTATTATTAATATTGAAATTTTATAGATTCCAAAGTGCTGAAAGGTTAAAATGAACCCATGAATGGAAGACTAGAAGCTAGATAATTATATAGATATATTTTTTTTAATCTGTAATATTTCAATCATCTACCACACACTGGTAGGGCTATTTATTGGACACAGTGGTGCTTAAACCAGTAGAATATGTGTAAGGGTGTGTTTATCACGTGTGTGTGTGTGTGTGTATTTAGCTATGTATTTGTACTTTATTATGTCTGTCAATGTGTTTGTTCAGTAGAGTATGTCTCTGTATGCATTCTATTTTATTGATTAGCCTAAATATCCTCTTCTTCCTCCCTTTAAATACACCCATATTCACCTCTAACCTCTGTCACTTACAGAATTAAGAACCATGATATATCACTTTTGCTATAATCATTTTTGCTGTCGCTCCACCTACTACTACTGTTTGGTGTTGTTACCAATATTTGAATAGTTGCCAATGTCTGTAGAAAGATAAACATGTAATCTGTAAGATTAGGTCAGCAGTGTCTCTCTCAAAAAAAGAAAAAGATGATGAAAATCAAATTTACATATACAACTTTAATTAGTTTTATATCTGCACCCAACCACTCCTAATTGACACTGGAGGGGTTCCACTTTGCCTTCCTTTTCTTTTGCTGCGGACACCAACTACTAAATAAACAGTGAACCAATGGGAGTTATTGAAACTATTAGAAATAACAGAGAAATTCCTCTCAAATTACACTTTACTGTCATAGGCACAGGTATGGCAGTGTGGTAAGAAGCTTGCTTCTCAACCACATGGTTCTGATTTCAGTCCCACTGTGTGATACCTTAGGCAAGTGTCTTCTACTATAGCTTTGGGCCAATCAAAGCTTTTTGTGTGGATTTCATAAACAGAAATTTAAAGAAGCATGCTGTGTACATAGACATGTGGCTGTCTTTGTGTCTGTGTTTGTCCCCCACCTCTGCTTGATGACCGGTGCTTATGTGTTTATGTTTCTGTAACCTAATCGTTTGGTAAAAGAAACCAATAGAAAAAATACATGACTTAAAACAATAAGTACTGGGATCAATTCATTTGAAGATCATGTACAGTACAGAAGTTGAATCAGAGTTCTTCACTTTGGTCTGTTTATTTGATTAATTTTATCACAATGCCTCCCTCTAACCCTCTCTCTATTTTTCTATTTAGCACCTGCTGCAGCTCCAGAAAATATTGTTATTCATTGGCTATCAGACAGTAGCATGTCAGTGCGATGGTCACCGCCACCACGTCCTTACCGATATGGTGACATCAATGGATATGTTGTAAGTATTATATCTTTGTACAGTAATCTTTGACTATTTCGTTTGATCAGTACAGGTGTGTTTTATAGGTATGATGAAAGGTAGATCAAGTGATATTGTTAAAATGTTAGAACAGAGGTGTGCTGCATGCAAGAGATAAGATGAAGGAGAGCTTCAGCCAGATATCTCAGGGACAAGGATCAAAGATATAATTTTTTCTGAGAAGGCAATAGTGATGGTGTGGGAGGTGTAGGCATACTTTTGGTAGAGAAATAGGTAGATAAGATGATCGAGGTAGTTAGAGTGTGGTAGGATAATTAAGTTTAGTCTAGTCTTGAAAAATATGACAGCACCATTTATTTCTGCATATTCTCGTCATTGGGACTGGCAGATGAACAAAAGGACAGATTTTACAAAGCCCTTTTGTAAATAACCTTGATCATGAATGACAGTGACATATTTTTATGGCTGGTCATTTCAACAAACATATTTGGGTAGCAACCCAACAACTAATACAGGGAAAATATTGTTTTGGTCCCAGAAATGTAGAGGAAACATGGCTTCCGGAGTCTTGTGATGCAAATGGCATACATGCATACATACACACACACATATATATATATATATATATAGTGATCATCATCATTTAACATCTGCCGGAATGGGTGGGATGGTTTGATAAGAGCTGGCCAGCTCTGTGTCTATTTTGTATGCCCTTCCTAATTTAGAAACAGTGTCAAAACAGACACAGAACCTGGGCAGCTCTAGAGAGAGTGTTTCCTAAAAGTTATTAAAGATTTTTAAAAATTTTGGAAAATGTTTCTTTAAATATTGTTTGTGGTGATATCAAGTATCTTCTGTAAAATCTTAATATATATATATATATATATATATATATATATATATATATATATATATATATACATACACACACACACACACCTCAAAACAAAACAAGAGACTGAAAAAGTTTTTGGTACTGTTTATTCACATGATTCATCTGCTAATAGTAGATACAAAATTGTACTTGCAGAAGAAAACATGTATATCTCTTATTAGAAATTTTTCAAATAGAGATTCTCTCTCTAAAGAATTTCTTTTATATACACACACCACACACACACGCACACACATAGTATGTACATATATTGTACAAATAGAACTTGTTGCACACTCAATTATCACTTTTTTTTGAAAATTCTATATTAGTGAACACTTTGTTGATTATCTCAAAAAAATCTACTAATTCTGGGAACTGTTTGGAAAGCAGGCAGAAACTGTACAAGAGGGTTATGGCAGCTTTGCATTATTGCCAATCTCAAATGTAATTTGCATTGAATATTTGCAGCAGTGCAATTGCAAAGGTGTAAACTACCCCCAAAAAAAACTTCTTTTTATTGAGATAATCAATTCTAACTCTACTAATAGTACAAAGTACATATAATTTGGTGTAGATATATATATATATATATATATATATATATATATATATATATATATATATATATATATATATATATATATATTATAGATATATTATGTATTAAAGCTAGATATATGTATATATATATATATATATATATATATCTTACATGTAGTAGATATATATCATACAGTTGTGTTACTTTTATATACCATTTCTCTTCCACACCAGATCCGCTGCTATGGAGAAGATAGAAAAGATAATTGTAGTCTTGCCACAAACTCATCCGTACGCCGAGTTATTATTGAACGTTTAAATCCCTCAACCACCTACATGTTGCAGATAGCAGCTGTAACAAACAAAGGCACAGGAACATGGAGTCAAAAGTTCTACATGGGTAAGTAAAGCAGAAAGACACGAGTCTCTTGTATGTAAGATAGGTTACGTACTGAGTCAAGCATGCATATTTTTTTTCTTGTACTGTATCATCATCTTCTTCTTCAGCATCCATCTTCCTGTTGCAAATATCTTTCCTTTTTCTCTGCTATATTTTTCTGTTAACTTCAGACTTTGGCTTACAGTTGGTCTGGAGTTTTAATGAATCCAGGCTTCTATTGACCACTGTTCATATTTCAGTCTAGTACTTACACTGATCTGTATCAAATAACCAAGTTTTGCATTTTCTGCATCAAGGGATGTAACATGACATTGATTTACACAGGCATATATGCACACATTTATATACACATGCATGCACACAAACACACACATATGCTCTCTGGATTTCAATGAAGTTTCCATCCATATAATTATACCCAAAATGTTTTAAGCTACCCAAGGCTGTGGTGGAAGACATCTGACTAAAGGGCCGAACATGGTTTCAAACCTAGAACATTCATTTGCAAAACAAACTTCTTAACCACATAACTACTCATTTCCCCATGGATATATATATATATATATATATATATATATATATATATATATATATATATATGTATATATATATATATATGTATAGATAGATAGATATGCACAGTTATGGCTGTGTGGTGAGAAGCTTGCTTCCCAGCCACATGGTTCTGAGTTCAGTCCCACTGCATGGCACCTTGGGCAAGTGTCTTCTAATATAACCTCAGGTTAACCAAAGCCTTGTGAGTGGCCTTCCCCAATACTTATTTTTTTAAGCCTGGTACTTATTCTATCAGTCTCTTTTGATGAACCACTAAGTTATGGGGACAGAAACACATCAACACCAGCTGTCAAGTAGTGATGGGGGACAAACACAGACTCAAAGACACATGCATGTGTATGTATCATCATCATCATCATCATCGTTTAACGTCCGCTTTCCATGCTAGCATGGGTTGGACGATTTGACTGAGGACTGGTGAAACCGGATGGCAACACCAGGCTCCAGTCTGATTTGGCAGAGTTTCTACAGCTGGATGCCCTTCCTAACGCCAACCACTCAGAGAGTGTAGTGGGTGCTTTTACGTGTCACCCGCACGCAAACGGCCACGCTCGAAATGGTGTCTTTTATGTGCCACCCGCACAAGCCAGTCCAGAGGCACTGGCAACGATCTCGCTCGAAAATCCTACAGGAGCCAGTCAGGCGATACTGGCAACGGCCACGCTCAAAATGGTGCATCTCATGTGCCACCCGCACAAGAACCAGTCCAGGGGCACTGGCAACAATCTTACTTGGCTTGCCGGGTCTTCTCACGCACAGCACATTTCCAAAGGTCTCGGTCAGTAGTCATCGCCTCGGTGAGGCCCAATGTACGAAGGTCTTGCCTCACCACCTCAGCCCAGGTCTTCCTGGGCCTACCTCTTCCACGGGTTCCCTCAACTGTTAGGGTGTGGCACTTTTTCACGCAGCTATCCTCCTCCATTCTCACCACATGTCCATACCAGCGCAATCGTCTCTCTTGCACGCCACAACTGATGCTTCTAATGTTCAGCTTTTCTCTCAAGATACTTACACTCTGACGGGTATTCACATTGACATTACACATCCAACGGAGCATACTGGCTTCATTCCTTGCGAGCTTACGTATGTCCTCAGCAGTTACAGCCCATGTTTCACTGCCATGTAGCATGGTTGTTCGTACGCATGCGTCATACAGTCTGCCTTTTACTCTGAGTGAGAGTCCCTTTGTCGCCAGCAGGGGTAAGAGTTCTCTAAACTTTGCCCAGGCTATTCTTATTCTAGCAGCTACACTTTCAGCGCACCCACCCTCACTACTAACTTGGTTGCCCAGATAGCGGAAGCTATCGACTACCTCTAGTTTTTCACCCTGGAATGAGATAGAAGTTGTTTCCTGTTTGTTTGCAGTCTTTATGTATATATATATATATATATATATATATTGTCTATCAAATCCACTCACAAGGCTTTGGTTGGCCTGATGCTATAGTAGAAGATACTTGCCCAAGGTACCACATAGAGACTGAACCAAAGACCATGTGGTTGGGAAGCAAACTTCTTACCACATAGCCATGCCTATGCATTGAAGAAGGATGTAATTTTATATCCATTTGCTATCTCTATTGGTGATCACAAAGTGTCGATCACTGGGCAGCAGAACAGGTGAGAGCAGTGACGGACAAATATTTGAAGGTTACTTATCCTAGATGCACTGTCCCTACTTTCCCTGGAATAATGATATGTTGAACTCACAATTATCATTACCACTTAAATCATAAGGGAACTCCAGCTATGAAGCGATTGGTTAGCCCCCATGTTATCTCTGATCAAGCATGTTTTTGATTCAGAGTCACTGTAACCCATGACCATCTCATCTTTTTGTGACTATTTTATCTAGTGATTTGTTTGCTTTTTGTTGCTTTTTGAGACAGTAGGATGTGATTTCAGATAGATTTAGACATTATATCTTGCATGTTAAGTGACATCTTCCTACATTTTTTTTTTTCATTTTATCCATGTGCATGCATGTGTATATAAATGTAATTGTTGCTGTAATTGTTGCTGAAGACATATTTTTGTTTTTTTGTTTCAGTTCCTGAAAAACCATCAATAATGAGACAGCCTTGGTTTATTGGCATGTTAATTGGGACAATTGGTGGAACTGTGTGGATTGCTTTGTGTATTGTTAGCATTTGGTTGTGTCGCAAGAAGCACACCCAGAAGAAATTAATGGAACAAAGTGGAATGTATAGCAGTAAGTTTTGAAATTATCATTGATCCCTACAATCATGCCATCCACAAAACTTGCTTTACCATTTGACCCTTCCTTCATCTCAATCTCTATGCTATCTACTATAGCCTTCACCATGACATCTGCAACATCAATATCTATAATGCTATCCAGTGATGTATTGTATTATATTGCTCTCCATACTTTCTACCACACCTGGCACCATGCCATATACCACATCTCTTTTTCTATCATCTACCACATCTATCTTCATACCATCTATTACACCTGCCTCCTTATCATTTGCTGCATACCATATACTATGTCAGTCTCCATACTTTCTTCCACAGTTGCTTTGATTGGCATTTTATTTCATTTACAATGGCAAAGTTGACCTCAATGGAATTTGGATTCAGGCTCCAAAGAACCAGAAGAAATACATCTGAATATTTTGCTCATTACTCTAATAATTCTGCCAATTCATCACCCTACCACATCTGACACTATACATCTAACACTTTATCAGCCATCATATTTGTCTATATACTTCCTGCCATATCTACTCTGATACTATCTATCATAAATATCTCTTTACCAACTTCCACACCTTTCTACATGTCATTCACAACTCTTCATATCAACCACTAAATCTGTCTTGCCATCCACCACACCTATCACCATACCTTCCACTACCTCTCACCTTCATTCTATCAACCAAATCTAATACTACAATATCTGTTATACCATCTGTTGCACCTGGCACAAGATTGTTTCTTTTATGTAACCTCTGTAAACTACACCACTGTATTACTGGTACTTTTACATTTTGCCTTTCATTCCATTGAGGGATTTTTTTTTCTGAGAACACCAGTAAAACATTGAGAGAAATAGCCCCACTCTTGTTTTTTTTTAGGAATTTTTTTAGACTAACATTAATCCCTGGTCTTATTGATTTTTAACAAATTTCTTTTTATGTGAAGTTGCAAGGTAGTGCCCACAGATGGTTTTTAAGGCTCACCTAATCATAGGGTATGTATAACTAGGCTTTTATTTGGTTAGTGTCAAGTTTAGACAATTCCTTCCTGCCACTTCCCAAAAACTAACTTTCTTATATTTAGACTGAATAACTTTGATTTCTCGAGACAACCCACCTCACTTTGTAAGAAATGTAGAAGTTGTGCTTATCAATTGTACTGATAGAGAAAGAAATTTGTTTTCATTCTGAATCAGATTTACATGTACAGAAAGCTCAATGCCATATTATTCACAAGCTAGCAGTTCATAGTTAAACCCTTTAGAATTTAAACTGGCCATATCCATCCCAGATATTCTACCTGTTGTATGTTCAAACTAGCCAGAGTTAGCCTTTCACACCTACCCTACAATGTCATTCTAAAAGTGCACAATCACATCATTGAAATCTCAAAGCTATGAGATAATGCATGATGAATTTAAAACAATGTGGATAAAAAAGTGTTACATTTGACAGAGTAATCTGAATGCTAAAGGGTTAAAACAGAATCAAGAATGCATCATGTGAACCTTCCCATTACACAGAATGTGTTTTGTCTCCTGTCAAAAAAAAAAAACAGTCAAGACAGATTTATACTGTAATAAAAGGAACTTAGAATTTGAAATTAACATATTCATTAGTTCATATAATAACAATAATTGTTTCGGATTTAGACACAAACCAGCAATTCTAAGGAGAGAGGGTTAATTATTACTATCGCCCCCCCACCCCATCCTAAGGGAATGAAAAATGAAGTTGACCTTGATTGGATTTAATTACAGAAAGAAGAAAAACCACAAGGTATTTTTTTAATAATGTTGCGATGGTTTTGCTAGCTCACAGCCTTTATTAATTTCTGATTTAAACACAATGCCTGAAATTGTTGAGGAGGCAGAAGTCAATTTACATCAACCCTGTTGCTTAATTAGTACTGGTCAACCCTGAAAGGATAAAAGACAAAATGGGCCTCAACAGCATTTGAAACTCAGAATGTAAAGCCAGAAGAAATGCCACTAAGCATTTTGTCCAACATGCTAATCACCATCATCATTTAGTGTCTGTTTTCCTTGCTGGCATGGGTTAGATGGTTTGACTGGAGCTGGTAAACTGGAGAGCTGCACCAGGCCCCAGTTTGTTTTGGCTTGGTTTCTATAGCTGGATGCCATTCCTAATGCCAACCACTCCATAGAGTGTATTAGGTGTCATTTACATGTCACTATCACAAGTGTCTCTTTTATCTGTCAGCAGTTTGGGTGCTGTTTGGCCACAACCGGTTTCACTTAGCTTGACGTGTCTTCTCAAGCACAACAATTCACCAGAAGATTCAGTGAAACTCAACATCCAAAGATCACATTTCACCACCTCATCCCATGTCTTCCTGGGTCTACCTCTTCCACAGGTTCCCTCCAAATTTTGGTTCACAGCCAGCAAATCTGAAGGGAGAGGGCCAGTTAATACTATTAACCTCAGTACTTAACTAGCACTTTATATCAACCTTGGAGGGATGAAAGGTAAGGTTGACCATGCCAGGATTTGAACTCAAAACTTAAATAGTCGAACTCTGTATAGTGAGGCATTTTGTCTGATGCATCAACAATTCTACCAATCCACCACACAATAATAATAATAATAATAATGATACAGAACACTTCAGGTTATAGGTGAGGAAGACTTTGAGAATAATGTAGTTCTTGGATAGGAAAATTAAACAGGATGTTTACTGTTGGGTTTTCAAGAAATGCTAAATATATAATTTATGAAGTGATAGGAAGAGATGAGACGGGTACAAGAAGTGAATTTTTATTGCTTCAGAGTATTCAGAGAGGCCAAACCAGCTGTAGCACACAGCTAGTGGTAGAAATGTTTGTGAGAGATAAAAAAAAAAACAACAGCTGGCTGCCATTGTTTATAAAATAAGAGTGTTGATGTATTCAGTTAATGCTCATATGAAATTACAAGACCAAGCATTGTTTAACCCCAGCCCAGTCCTGACTGAGGAGACTTATGAACTTAGGCATTCCAGCCACAGTTATCTCATATTTTACTTTTCTTATAAGTCATATAGAAATACATTATCCATTGTATACATCTTTTCTTTTTAAGACAGTAATGATTTGAGGGAGATTTGAATGCTGTTTCTAACTGTTTCAGCAAGCACATAAACATTTCCATATAAGCCAGTATGTGTACATAATTGTTGAATCACAATATGCCCTATTCATCATCATCAATATTTGACATCCATTTTCTATGCTGGCATCAGCTGGACTTCTTGATAGGAACTGGCATGGTCAGAGGCTGCACCAGATTCCATAATCTGTTTTAGCTTGGCTTCTATGGCTGGATGCCCTTCCTAACACCAATCACTTTACAGATTATACTGGGTGCTTTTTACATGGCACCATCACCAGTGCTTTCTCTGTTACCAGTGTTTTTCATGTGGAACCAGTAGTAATTAAATGTAACAAAATGAGTATTTATTAAAACTATGCTTTTGAAAGAAGAAAACCCTTCTGCGATTTATTTGAAGTTCAAACCATCTGGTTTGCAATCTTTGTCTAAAATTTAGGCACATATCAGTATTTAAGTATGGCAAATAAGTCGAAAGATAAGCTGCTATAAATCGGCACAAACTTTCCGGACAACCCAATATTATTAAGGCGGTGAGCAGAATCATTAGCATTGTGGGCAAAATGCTTAGCAGCATTTCAACCATCCTTATGTGCTGAGTTCAAATGCTGCCAAGGTTAACTTTGCCTTTCATTCTTTTGGGGTTGATAAAATAAGTACCAGTTGAATATTGAGGTCAGTGTAGTCAACTTAACCCTCTTGAAATAGCTGATTTTATGCCAAAATTTGAAACCTATATTATGAATTTCTCAGAATGTTCACATATCGCAGTGTTTAGGCATACATTAAGTATGGCAAACATCCTCATAGAGTCATTCCTTGAGGATGGCCAGATTGGAGCAATCTCGAGTATAACCAGCCGAAATTGCAAAGATAATCTGGAACTCGACTGAGGAAAGAAAACTGAATGACCTGTCCTTGTTTCCTTTGTATCGTCTGTCTGGATGCTCTGTTGTCCCTTTTTTGTATCACCTAACTGTCTGGATGTTTTGCGTTCTTGTCCCATTTTGTATTTTATATATATATATATATATATATATATATAAATAGATAGATATAGGTGTGGCTGTGTGTTAAGAAGCTTGCTTCCCAACCACATGGTTCTGAGTTCACTCCTACCATATGGCACATTGAGCAAGTGTCTTCTACTATAGCTTCAAGCCAATAAAAGCCTTGTGAGTGGATTCGGTAGACAAAAACTGAAAGAAGCCCATCATATATATATATATGTGTGTGTGTGTGTGTGTGTGTGCATCTTTATGTCTATGTTTGTCCCCATCACCATTTGACAACTGGTGTTGGTGTGTTTATGTGCCTGTAACTTAGTAGTTCAGCAAAAGTGACTGATAGAATAAGTCCTGGGGTCGATTCATTTAACTAAAAAAAATTTCTAAGCTGGTACCCCAGCATGGTTGCAGTTTAATTACTGAAACGAGTAAAAGATAAAAGACATACATATATTATTTCTATAGTGATGTTATGTATTTGGTTTATTTTACATCCTTGATATTGTTTGTGGTTATGTTTAAATTTGCTAATGGTTGAAACAAGGATACTAATACCAAATTAAATCCCAAAGCAAAAAAAGCAAAAGGTGAACATACTATGAAGCCTTGTATATATTTACACTATTCCTTGTAATGAATAAAACTTTTGTGGATGGATAAATTAAATCAAATAATTTGGCCATGTGAACTACATCCATTTATTTATATTATTCTCTCCTTCTACCCTGTGGTGTTCATTGCTGGTTTATCTTTTGTTGGTTTCATCGATGATATCATTCCTTTCATTTTAAATAGCAATCATCTCTAAAGAGAAAATGCAACAGCACTAGAAGAGGAAGGAAAAGTACTCCAATGACCTCTCTAATGTTGCCAGAAATTACTTTTACTATCGAATACAGATTAATGTTTGCCAATTTGATGCTGGAAAGTTCATGGCAAAGAAATGCAATTAAGTTGTAATATATATATATATATATATATATGTGTGTGTGTGTGTGTGTGTGTGTATACACACACACACAAATATTGAACATGGCTGAAACAGTTCAGAATTACAATTTTACTGCAGTTTCATCTGTACAATCAATATATTACAGATACATACATGCATATACATACATGCACACACGTGTGTGTGAGAGAGAGACTCTGGGAGAGATAAGCCGATACATAAAAAAAAAATCAATATTTATAATACAACTTATTAACTGCTGAGTAACTGAAAACTTGTTGAAAATGGCACTAAAAGCATCGGAAATTATTTTGCATGAAGAAAATTTAGATAATACAGAGAACAAGTAAACTCAGGATAAGGTTTAGATAACACATCACTTGTTTTCCCTTCCTCTTCACCCAAGTATTTCCCCCCCCCCTTTTTATTGGTTTCAATCATTGGACTGCAGTGATACTGAGGCCCTGCCTTCAAGGGTTTTGGTTTGTTATATCGACCCCTGTACTAGAGTCTCATAATCACTTTATCAATCAGAATAGATATCAGATGACTGAGTTAGCATACTGAGTTACATCCCTTAGGGAATTCACATCGCTTTAGGAGTCAATACCATCTAACTGTCTTTGGTGATATTTTGCTCAGAGCAGTCCTGATTCAGCTGATCTTCTTTCATTACTTTTAACCTATGATCAGTGACATTCCAGTTATGTTCATTATTTTTTTTCTGCAGCCATGGTATTTATATAGGTGCAGCTATGACTGTGTGGTAAGAAGCTTGCTTCCCAACCACATGGTTCCAAGTTCAGTCTCCTTGTATGGCACCTTGGACAAGTGTTTTCTACTATATATCTCAGGCCAACCAATGCCATATGAGTGGATTTGGTAGATGAGAACTGTATTTATATATGTGTATATATCTATGTGTCTGTGTTAGTCCCCCCCCCCCATCACTGCTCGACAACTGGTGTTTGTGTTTTTATGTCCCCATAACTCAGTGGTTCAGCAGAAGAGACTGATAGGATAAGTACTAGGCTTAAAAAAGTCCTGAGGTCGATTTGTTCAATTAAAACCCCCTCAGGGCGATGTCCCAGCATGGCCTCAGTCAAATGCCTGAAACAATTAAAAGAATGAAAGAATATCAAAACTGCATTATTGAATGTCTTTATCCTTTTTCACATACTTTGAGAAACATTTGGTTGCTATTTGCTCTTAAAGTCCCTCATCAGTTCAATACATTTTAAAGTAAAGGGTCACCTGAAATATAGCATAACCGCCAAGATATAACATCTAGTAAATTAGCATTATAAATTTTTTAAATGGTCTGATATCAGATTTATATCAGGATACATGAGAAATTTAATTCAAGAGATATTATAGTTATTTCTACTACCATCTTTCAAAGAATGCAGAAAAAAATTTAATTCCCATCAAATCGGATATTTTAATTGAAATCTATTTTTTCGTTTCTTTGTTGTGGCAGCGCCTCTTCAAAAACAGGAAGAACAAGCTCGGTAAGTAAAACAAAATATATTCTTTCAAAGTCTTTCAATATTAGAACTATTTACCATTCTACTACCATTAGCATTTGAATGGTTTTGTAACTTTTACATTGTTCTTTTATACTATGTGGCATCAGCATTTTTTAAAATATTTTTTGTTACCCATTTCTCTGCCTTCCTCTCAGTTGCCCTCTTTCTCTGCCCCTCTCTTTCTCTCTGTTTCCCTCAATCAAATGCTTTTTTTTTTTCCCTATGTTAATGAACTTGTTTACATTCAACTTAAAAATCTAAATTACCAAGTGTCAAAATCGTTGCTCTGTAGTGTTGATCATATAAGGCTATAAAAAAAACCTGTTAAATGAAATTGTAATTTTGTGTAATTTGGGTAGAAATTTATATTAAGAGCCAACTTATGCATCATTGATATGTATATCAACAAATATAGTGAATGTGAAACCTCAATTTGAATATTTAGGTTTATTTTTATTCTTAATTTCTTGTGTATTGGTTTTTGTGTTATTTTTTTGTTGTTTTTGCACAAAAGTAACAAACAAATGCAAGTATTACTACTATTACTAATACTACTACTACTACAATAAAACAATAACAACGATGAAAAGTATTCTACTACTGTTGATGATGATAATGATTGCTTTTATTTGCCACAAGGGCAGCAGATGAGGGAACATTACATGGACATTTAATTTTAATAATGATATTGATGATGTATGATTTTAAAAATATTTTTTAATATTTTTATGAGTATGATGATAACAACTGCATAATATTTGATGACAATGACGATGGTAGTGGTGGTAGTAGTGACGAGGATGATGATGATGACAATCATGATGATGGTGGCGATGATGATGAGGACAACGACAATGATAATGATCATGATGACGATGATGCCAATGCCAACACAATTATTAATGATGAACTGGCAAAATCTACTAAAGCAGTTCACTTACTTGAGTTGTAGAACAATTAAAATCTGAGCTGTTCATTTTACAATCCCACAGAACTATTAAAATCCAAGATTTAAACTAAAAATCATGTTATCATTTTCTGAAATGTCACTGAAATGTTAATGTTACATGTGTCTTTTTAACTTACTTCAGAAATGTCTAACTTCCTCTCCTTTAAAAAACAGATGTCTCCTCCTTCCTAATCTATTATTCCATTAATATTATTATTATTATTCCATTATTATTATCATTATTATTATTATTATTATTATTATTATTATTATTCAGTTTATGGTTTCTTCCTTTCTGACTTCAGTCTCTTCTAATCTCTTATCTCATCTCAGAACTTCTTCTCAGTTTCTCTTCATTTACTATTATCAGCAGTAACATCACCCCATCCTACAGACACATTGTCAAACAAACAAGAGTACCTTAATATGGTCGTTCAACCTGCTAGAAATATCAAACAAATATTTTTTTTTAGATCACAACATACCATACCATAGCCACAGGCATGGTTGTGTGGTAAGAAGCTTGCTTCCCAACCACATGGTTCTGTGTTCAGTCTTATTGTGTGGCACCTTGAGCAAGTCTCTTCCACTATAACTTCAGGCCAGCCAAATCCTTATACATACATATATGTGTGTGTGTGTGTGTGTATTATATATGTGTGTGTGTGTGTGTGTGTGTGAGCATATATTTATGTCTGTGTTTGTCCACTGCTTGACAACCAGTGTTAGTGTGCTTTATGTCCATGTAACTTAGCGGTTCAGCAGAACAGACCAATAGAATAAGTACCAGACTTTAAAAAAATAAAAATAACAAGTACTGAGATTAATTCATTCAACTAAAAATTCATCAAGGTGATGCCCCAGTATGGCCACAGTCTCATGACTGAAACAAGTAAAAGATAAGATTCCAACTTAGAAAGGAATGTATATTAATGCTACACAGACATGACAGAAGTAAATAGACACCCTTCTAATAATTAATATTTATTTAAATCTGAAATTATACATTCAAATTATTTACTAATTGTTATAATGTGAATGTTTAATATTTAGCAGACATGGCCCTTGCATTTTTCAATGCAAGGACTCCATTGGGTATGTTAATGATCAGATGACGAATATTCTCTTGAGGAATTTCTTGCTAAGTTTCATGCAGTAATCTCAAAGGATCTGGCTTTGAAGATGCTTTCTTGTTCTTTTTACGAAGTGTCCATTATGTCCCAGAGGTGCTCAATAGGGTTCATATCTAGTAACTGGCTTGACCATGGCAGTTTTTTTAATGCCATTCGCATCGAACAAATCTTTAGCCATGTGACAAGGAGCCCCTTTTTCCATAAATATTCTTCTTGGAAGATTGGCTGTAGGTTGGCAGCACTTGTGGTGATTACTATAGTAGTAGTAGTCAGTGATCTTAGTAATGGTAAATGATGTGGTTGTAGTTGGTGAAGGTATTGACTACATTGATGTTGTTGGCGATGGTGGCAAATGCCATGGTAGCAGTTGGTGATGGTGTTGGTAGTATATGTCCTTGTAGTAATCTTTGGAAAGTTGCTACTCACCAGATATATACCATATGATATATGCATATGAAGATAACAGGTCATATTACATACAAATGCACAGAGAGAATTAAATATAGATTTGTACTTATAGCTGTGTAGCACTGAGCAGAATTACAGTTAAAAATGTGCCCAGCCTTTTTATCAAATGCAGGCTTACATTCACAAGTACATTGTATGAGAAAGGACCATGATGGAAGGTTAGAAGCTGACACTCATCAAACCCATACCAGTACTGAAATCATCATCATCGTTTAACGTCCGCTTTCCATGCTAGCATGGGTTGGACGATTTGACTGAGGACTGGTGAAACCGGATGGCAACACCAGGCTCCAGTCTGATTTGGCAGAGTTTCTACAGCTGGATGCCCTTCCTAACGCCAACCACTCAGAGAGTGTAGTGGGTGCTTTTACGTGTCACCCGCACGAAAACGGCCACGCTCGAAATGGTGTCTTTTATGTGCCACCCGCACAAGCCAGTCCAGGGGCACTGGCAACGATCTCGCTCGAAAATCCTACAGGAGCCAGTCAGGCGGTACTGGCAACGGCCACGCTCAAAATGGTGCATCTCATGTGCCACCCGCACAAGAACCAGTCCAGGGGCACTGGCAACGATCTTACTTGGCTTGCCGGGTCTTCTCACGCACAGCACATTTCCAAAGGTCTCGGTCAGTAGTCATCGCCTCGGTGAGGCCCAATGTACGAAGGTCTTGCCTCACCACCTCAGCCCAGGTCTTCCTGGGCCTACCTCTTCCACGGGTTCCCTCAACTGTTAGGGTGTGGCACTTTTTCACGCAGCTATCCTCCTCCATTCTCACCACATGTCCATACCAGCGCAATCGTCTCTCTTGCACGCCACAACTGATGCTTCTAATGTTCAGCTTTTCTCTCAAGATACTTACACTCTGACGGGTATTCACATTGACATTACACATCCAACGGAGCATACTGGCTTCATTCCTTGCGAGCTTACGTATGTCCTCAGCAGTTACAGCCCATGTTTCACTGCCATGTAGCATGGTTGTTCGTACGCATGCGTCATACAGTCTGCCTTTTACTCTGAGTGAGAGTCCCTTTGTCGCCAGCAGGGGTAAGAGCTCTCTAAACTTTGCCCAGGCTATTCTTATTCTAGCAGCTACACTTTCAGCGCACCCACCCCCACTACTAACTTGGTCGCCCAGATAGCGGAAGCTATCAAGTACCTCTAGTTTTTCACCCTGGAATGAGATAGAAGTTGTTTCCTGTTTGTTTGCAGTCTTTATTGCTCCTGAACATCTGCCACAAACAAAAACTAACTTGCTAGTTAACCTGCCTTTGATGTTGCTGCACCTCTTATGTGTCCATAGCTTGCACCGGGTACATCTTATAGAGTTACTACCTACTCCTTTTCTACATACTGAGCAGGGCCATCTACCTGAAGGGGTTTGTGTTTTATCTACCTTCCTACTTATTAGGATTTTGGTTTTAGCTAGGTTGACTCTAAGGCCCTTCAATTCTAGACCTTGCTTCCACACCTGAAACTTCTCCTCTAGTTCTGATAGTGACTCCGCAATTAGGGCAAGGTCATCAGCATAGAGGAGCTCCCAGGGGCAACCTGTCTTGAACTCCTCTGTGATTGCCTGGAGGACTATGGTAAATAAGAGGGGTCTGAGGACGGAACCTTGGTGGACCCCTACCTCTACCCGGAATTCATTGCTGTACTCATTTCCAACCCTTGACCACCAGATAAGGGATCGGGGGACCCTGTCAAAGGCTTTCTCCATGTCAACGAAAGCCAGGTACAGAGGTTTATCCTTAGCTAGGTATTTCTCCTGCAACTGTCTCACTAGAAATAAGGCATCAGTAGTGCTTTTACCTGGCACGAACCCAAACTGCATCTCATCTAAATTGATTCGCTCCCTAATTAGTTGGGCTATGACCCTCTCTGTAACTTTCATAACCTGATCTAACAGCTTGATGCCTCTGTAATTATTTGTATTTAAAGCGTCACCTTTACCTTTGTAGCAGTTGACTATGATGCTGCTACACCAGTCATTGGGTATGACTCCTTCGTGTATCACCTGGTTCGTAATACGGGTAACTAGGCTATAGCCAACACTGCCAGATATTTTGAGCATCTCTGCAGTGATTCCTGATGGGCCGGGGGCTTTCCCGGTCTTCATACTCTTAATTGCTTTATCTACCCTGGTACTATCAACTCGGATAGCTGGTCCCTCTATTGGGTCGACATACGGCAGGCTCTCTTTCTCCCTATTGACATTAATTGATTATGATCATTGGTTCTCAACCAGGGTCCATATAAGATTTTTAGGGGGTCCAACACATCAAAATAGTAAATTAGGGATCCACAACAGTATTTTAAGGGCCCCTGAAAAAATTTTGCTTCAGATGTATGTATTGGTATGTATTGCTGCAAAAAACAGCTGAGTTTCTTTGTTTACTTAGTTCAACCTACACAATGTAAAAAACAAAAAAACAAAATAGGAGTTTTAAAAGAGGTATCTATAAAACTAGTTTTTAAACACTAAATGACCAGAATAAAATAGTATTCAAAGAGGTCCATAGATAAAAGATGGTTGAGAACCCCTGGATTGTGATGATAATTACACACACACACACACACACACACACACATCTTTATAAGAAGCTGATGATTCACTTTGCTTCCCAACTATGTGGTTTCAAGTTTAGTCCCACTATGTAGCACCTTGGGCAGATGATGTCTTCTGTTGCTCCAAGGTGACCAGACTTGTGTGTGGATTTAGTATACAGAAACCAAAAGGCCCGTCATATATATAAGTATTGATTTCAAATTTTGGCACAAGGGTAGCAATTTTGGGGGAGTGGGTAAGCCAATAACATTGACCCCCATTGCTCAGTTGATACTTATTTTATTGACCCCAAAAGATAAAAGTCAAAGTCAAATTTGAACTCAGAACGTAGAGTTGGACAAAATACTGCTAAGTATTTTGTCTGGTGCAGTAACAGTTCTGCCAGCTCACCACCCTATATATATAAAAGTATTAAGTAATAGAATGGATTAACATATTTTGTTGCATAATATTACAATTGTTTCATCGCCATTTTAATAGAAGATCATTGCAGAAATGTTATTACATAGTACATGAAACTACATCATATTGATATTATTCCAGCAATACTGGCAAGTGGCAATTTTTCAGGTATATCAATCAAACTGGTTTGCTAAACTGAACTTTATCCTACTTAATATATACCTCACATTGATACTGTTATAATCACAGTTTAAACAAAAAAAAAAAAAACTTGAGTACAAGCCACAACATAAATTGACCTGTCAAGAAATGGGGTGAACGAAGTAAGCAAAAGAATATAAAAAGAATAAGAAATAGCTTATAAATAAATGAGTAAATAAATAGACAAAATGCATATAATAAAACTTATCTTAGTGTCTGGAGAGTTTCATATCTCTTAATTGTTACTGTCTCCCCTAATGTCATTAGGTCGTCTGACCACACTAGTCAACTTGAATTGAAATAATGTGTGTGTATATATGTATGTATACATATATATATATATATGTATGTGTGTATATATATATATATATATATATATATATGTGTGTGTGTGTGTATATATATATATATATATATATATATATAAAGCTCCCAGTACACTCTAGACAGTGGTTAGTGTTAAAAACATTATATTTGGCCATAGTAACAAAAGCAGAGACATTGGAACAAGACATGGTTTGCCGACTTGTTAGATCCTGTTGATTTGTCCAATCTATGCCAGCATGATTATGATAATTATATAGATAAATAAGTAGACAGACTGAGAGATTGATAGACATATTACCTATGTACCAATCTACATGAATGTATGTATATTACTTCACTGCCTGCAGAAGTATAAGTACAGCTGCATATGAATCTCACAACAACTAATTACAGCTATTCCAACCCCCTTTCATGCACATGCATGGACACATATACACAGATATATCTTCTGTGTGCAGGTATCATTGTGTTGTAAAGAAGTTTGGAACAACATGGCCCTTAGTTTGATCTCCCTCCACAGCATCTTGAAAAGGTGTTTTACCTTAGTTTCAGGTACACTATCTTGCGAGTGAAGTGTAGGAGATGAAAACCATGAAAGTTTTGTGTGTTTATCTGTATAAAATACTTTGTGATGTTTATATCTGTAAATGATAGGTGGGCTTTGGGTTTGATATAATTGGTTAAAACTCTATAAGGTCATGTGTCTGTGTGGCTGAAGTTTAATGACTGGAACCACTAAAAAACTGAAGGATATTAAAAGTCTTGCAAAATATGTTTGCACAGGCATGTGTGTGTGTGTGTGTGTGTGTGTCCATAATATAAACATTGATGTATTTATTAGAATTTAAATAATACTTGGTTAAGATGGATGGCAGGATGATGAATAATTTTCTAGTCATTCAACACACAGAAGCTAGACTGTTCTCTAACATAGTCCAGTATTACATTGATATTTGATGTTTAAGATTTACAACAACCCTAGAAATTAGCTATATTATGTAAGTGGTTAAGATTTTATCTATAAGATAGGTAAAACACTTGGAAGTACAAGTAAGATAGTAGAAGTGAACAAATATATCTCCATGAAAGAAATGTTTCACCTTACAACAAATATATTCCTATGAGAGAAATTATTACAAGTAAGCCCTACAAGTAGGCCATATTTGTAAATGTCTTCTGTGTATAATTTATCTAAAATCTTAACCATCTATTTTATAGCTAATTACTGTATACACACATATTTATAGGCAGCTAAAATTTTTATCTACAACATATCTTCAGTTATATCTGGAAGTGGAATATCATCATCACCATCATGATCATCATCATTTGGTTTGGTAGAGTGGAAGAATTGGTAAATTAGAGGGCAAGATACCCTGCAATATTTACGTATGTCCCTTTGGATTCTATGTTCAAATTTTATTGATGTCAGCTTTGCTTTCATCCTTCTTAAAATAAAAACAAGTCAAGTATAAAGTTGATTTCATTGACCATACCCATCTCCATAAATTTGAGACCTTGTGTTGGAAATTACCATTATTATTATTATTATTATTATGAAGGTGGAGAGCTAACAGAATCATTACCATGCTAGAAAATATGTTTAGTGGTATTTCTTCCGTCCTTATGTTCTGAGTTGAAATTCTGCCAGGATTGGGTTTGCTTTTCATCCTTTCGGGGTCAATGGAATAAGTACCAGTTGTACACTGGAGTTGATGTAATCTACTGACCCCCACCACCCAATATTTCAGGCCTTGTGCCTGTAGTAGAAAGTATTTCGTCTGTCTTCATGTTCTGGTTTCGAATTCCACCGATGTCGACTGTGTGTTTCATCCTTTCAGAGTCAATAAATTAAGTACCAGTTAAGTACTGGAGTTGATATAGTCAAATATTCCCTCCCCACCAAAAAATTTCAGGCCTTGTGCTTAAAATAGAAAGAACTATTATTATCATTATTGTTATTATTATTATTATTATTATTATTATTACTACCATTATTATGAAGGTGGCAAGCTAGCAGAATCATTAGCACACCAGACAAAATGCTTAGTGGCCGTTCTTTTTGTTTTATGTTCTGAGTTCAAATTCAAATGCTGTCAAGGTCAACTTTGCCTTTCATATTTTCGGAGTCAATATAATCAACTTAATTCCTCCCCCGAAATTGATGGCCTGATGTCAAAATTTAAAACCATTATAATTGTTGTTGTTGTTGCTGTCGTTATTATTATTATTATTATTATTATTATTAAGGTAGCGAGCTGGCAGAATCATTAGCATGTCAGGCGAAATGCTTAATGGTATTTTGTCTATTGCTACGTTCCAAGTTCAAATTCTGCCAAAGTCGACTTTGCCTTTCATCCTTTTGTGGTTGATAAATTTAGTACCAGTCGAGTACTGGGGTCGATGTGATTGATTCCCCCCTCCCCACAAAAATCCAGGCCTTGTCCCTACAATAGAAGTGATTATTATTATTATTATTATTATTATTATTATTAACAACATGCCAAGCTGGCAGGAGCATTAGTAAACTGGACACAATGCTTAGTGGCATTTCTATTTTATATTCTGAGTTCAAATACTGCTGAGGTTGACTTTGTCTTTAATCCTCTCAGGGTTGATAAAATAAATACTAGCCAAGCAATGGGGTTTGTGCAATCACCTTACCTAACCCACTTAAAATTGCTGCTCTTGTGCCAGGATTTGAAACCGTTATGATAGTGAGCTGTTGAGATCATTACCACACCAGGAAAAAAAAGCTTAACATCGTTTCTTTTGGCTCTTTATTGTTCTGAGTTCAAATGCTACTGAGGTCAACTTTACGTTTCATCTTTTGGAGTTGATAAAATAAGTACCAGTTGAGCACTAGGGTTGATGTCATCAACTTTCCTTCCCCTCAAAATTGCTGGCCTTGTGCCAGAATTAGAAAGGATTATTATTAATACTAAAGGCATGAGCTGACAGAATTGTTAGAGTACTGAAAAAAACTGCTTTGCTACATTTGTTCCAGCTCTTTACATGTTGAGTTCAGATCCCTCCAAGGTCAATTTTGCCCTTCATCTTTCAAGGGTTGATTAACCCCATCTCCTTAAAATTGTTGGTAGACTCAGTAAAGCACTTAACAAAGTATGATACAGTATTTAGTCATGTCCTCCTTCTAAATTTTGGGTTTAAATTCCAGCAGAGTCTTCTTTGCTTTTTATTCTTCTGGGGTCAATAAAGTAAACAGTAGTGATGTATTGGGTTTGATGAGATTGATCACTCCCCACCCCAAAATGTATGGGCTTGTGCCAATGAAAAAAGTATATTATTAGCTGCCTCTCATATCGTACCAAATCCTCAGTGTTAAAATCTCTTCCCACAGCTTTTAGTATCTCCTCTCCTGCCATCCACCACTCACTCTTTTCCATGTTTTACTTCTGCTTCTCTTTCTCTCTCTCTCCCCTTCTTCCCCCATTCTCTCTTTCTCCCTCTCTTTCTGTGTATCGCTTCCTTATTAGCTTTACCAGTTATTTTTACTGTGATTTTTCCCTGTCCTTGTCCAGATATGCTGTTGTACCTGCTGGCTATATGAAATGGTGAGCTAAACCGGTGATCAATTGCTTTCCTTTTTTTCTATTTCAAATCACACTCCTCTGCCAACACCTTCTCTACACTGACACCATCACTGCCACCACACCTCTCTTCCTACTTAGTTTATTTCTTTATTTTTGTTGTTTTTTTTTCTTTCTGCATTCTTCCTTTTATATCTGTTTACTTTCTTTTAATTCTTTATTGTTGTATTCCTACCCATCTCAGCATCTTCTATTTCCAGGCAAATTTCAAAATTTATTTTTGATTGTTTTTTTTTTTTCGGTTCTGTATTTTCTTAAAGTTTTTTTTTTAAACTATTTTATTATTTCTTATCAGTCAAGTGTTAGATGGTGTCATGTGTCTGTAAGCTGTACTCTAGAAACCAAACCTGTGGGCTAGGTTTCAAATCCTCACAATTCTCTTTCACTTAAACCTCCAATACAACAACCATTTTTCCCTCTTCTTCTCCTTCTTCCTCCTTCCTCTTCAGAAAAAGCATGAAAAACGCAACCTCTTATCTTTCATTTTCCTCTTTTTAAATAAACCTTTAGTCTTGTTGCTTACATAGCATATTATTATTATTATTATTATTATTATTATTATTATTATTATTATTATTACTATTATTATTGTTGTTGTTGTTATTGATTGTTCTGTACTTCCTTATCTATACTTCTTAGTTTTTTTTTTATCTTGGAAAGTTTGCAACATATTGTTTATTTGAGTTATGTAGTAGTAGTAGTTGTAGTAGTAGTTGTAGTAGTAGTAGTCGTAGTTTTTGTCATTGCAGAGTAATTTCTCTTTCTTTCCTTTTTATTTTTGTTGCATTTTCTTCATGTTTCTCTTCCAAACCACCATGACCACCACTAGTGGAATGTTTTTATTTATATATTTATTTTGCATTCTTTTGAAATTATCATTCACATGTTGATTATATATTCGTTTTGCATGGAAAGGTAAAATATCGCAATGATTATTGTGAACCAGTTTTCTCTACTAGAGTTATTTATTCATTTATTCAATGAATTAATTTCTGTAGGCTGGAAAACAGTATTTTTCTTTCTCTCTCTTTTATTTCCTTTAACCCTTTCAATGCCAATCATCTTGATAGCATAACTGATTCCATTATACAAAACCTCTCGTTTCAAAGTGTTCATATTTAAATTAACATTTCATCATAATTTTATGTAAGAACTTTTTTGCATTATGTTTCAAGCACCAGTTTGATAATGATAAAAGTTAGTTAATTTGATTAAATTCCTCCCATTTCTTAATTATTTTCAAAATTAATTGAAATATATAGAAAGTGATTTTCATAAGAAATATATAATCACACGAGGGTGAAACAATATTATTAATTCACTTTTGTGTTTCATTTCATGATTTTTTTTTTTTTAAGTATGATCCAATTCTGCAATGCCATAAGCTCTCATACAATAATTATGAATAAACAAGTAGTATAAAATTAGAAATCAAGGAAGATTCAAAATACCATTGTTGATAAAAAGAAGTGGTGTACTGGGTTATTGACAACATTATCATTGGCTCAAACACTGCTCAAACATAGACATTGTGTTATTCTCATAAGCAAAACACATTATTCTGCTTTTCTCACTTTTTCAATACAACAATAAATTTCATTCCTACTTCTGGGTTAGTTGCTTAATCCAGATCAGTTCTAATCAAGCCATCACGTGACCATATTCATAAGTTTTGATTACACTGTGTAACATGATTTTTGTCCTTGGGTAGCAACTGTTATTTCTGATTTGCTTAGCCCTTTCAGACTTTGCTTTTATTACATTTATTCAAACCTATAAGAATCTCTCTCGATAGATGGCTATGATGTTCCCCCACTGATCCTGCTCATGATTAGAGGTGCACATATTGTCAGCCACTCAGGGACATGCTCAAGTGGTTAAGGTCAAGCAACTGACAAGCAAATCTGTGGTATTGAGCAGAATATTTGCTATAATGATATTTCTGCTTCAGTAACTCAGTGCTGAATCTGTTTGCAATGTAATGCAAAATAGGTCAGTTTGAAAACATTGATGTCCAGATCACAAAATCAAAGTTTGAAGAGAATAGTAGTCATTTGATTTCTAGGTAGAAGCAAATAGAAAATAAGACTTACTGGCCAAAGACAAAAAAAAATACAGTGTTACAGTGTTATTTAATCTTAGAGTATCTAAGACCACATTTTCTATTGTTTACTTTTCCTTTTTTTTTTTTAAATATGATGGGCTGAGATTTGCAGGAGATTTTACTGCTGTTTGTAGCAAGTCTAATAATCATATAAATGTTCTTTCAAGACTGAAAAGATAACTGTGGGAAAAACATTAAACTCTGATCTTGTGTTTAAAAAATACTTATTTTGGTAATATGAAAATATGCAAATTTACCAAAAACTTCACCACCCATGGCTTAATAGTCATGGGGAAATAGATGTGAAATAGAGAAATGAATAGAAAATGATACTGTTGATAATAAAAGTAATAAAATTATTGAAAATATGAAAAAATAGTGTACTTTTATGTGTCATCAAATGAAATAGGGACAACTTTGGAGGCAGGGCTTATAATTATAGACAATATACTACCCAGAACTTCACTCTCTATTTCATTTTACAGTATACCAAGTTATACTTGTTTTCTGTTTATTTGCAACCCAATTCCAGTCAATGTTGATAACTCTTAGCCTACTAATTTTAGTGACTAACCTTGTGAACCAATGAGGGACTTTCTATACTGTTGGTCAACTTGTTTGCATTACCAGCAAGATTTCCCTCAAATTACTCCCCCATATCTAGAATAAAGAAGGATATATTGGACAATGTAATCCCTAGTATATGACCATTGATCACAGGTCTCTTTGATCTATACTGAGCTTGGGCTAAACTACAAAACCTGTCAGATGGGTAAAATTATCCAATCTTCTTCTGCCCCTTATACAGTTTCTGCTATTTGAAATGAGTTTTTATTTGGGCTTTCTTGTTGAATTAGAAATTGCTGGTTTCTAATGATACTTCAAATAAGTTTAATTCCTGAAACTTCTGTGTTTATCTTCCATCTCTATCTGATATTCTACCCAGAAATATATTTACCTGACAATAGTTAAACTTGCACCCCACTCTCTCTCTCTCTCTCTCTCTCTCTCTCTCTAACTATTTCCCCTCTTCCTTTCCCCCTCTCTTATCTATTCCTCCATCTCTGCTTAATCTCTTCTCTATCAATCTGCTTTGCTCTCCCCCCCCCCCCCACACTCCTAATATTTGATATTTCTACCATATCTTTTTATCTTCTTTCTACATATCCATGAAACATAGAAATGAGAAAATCAGAGTATTGATGGCTGGAAGCTTCAATTTTAATAAGTTAACAAACTAATGCATAGTACTTTCTTTCTCCTGTTGTAAATTTGTTCAAACATGCACACACACACACACACACTTTCTCTCTTTCTCTCTCTCTATCTTTCTCTCTCTCTCTCTCTCTCTCTCTCACACACACACACTCGCTCACACACACACACATACACACACTTTCACACACACACACACACATTCACTCTCAAGCATAGTTGTAATTTTGTTTTATTTAGGTATATAAATGCTAAAGTAATCAATGCACAGCTTTGGTAAAAGAGAGTGTAGAAAATGTCACATGTGTTAATAGCTAACTATGTAGCTACACAGTTATTCTATTCTCTTTCCTATCGCTGTTTCACATCCATTCAGGATAACTAGTGGCCCCATTTGGATACCTTTGCAAAACTATAGTGTGTTCAACCTGTCTATCTATCTGTTTCTACGTGCGCGTGTGTGTGTTGGTATATTGTTGGCTATTTAGCACCAAATCAACCCTGATCAAGCAGACCTACATTCAAAGCCATTTCCACCCTGACTAGCCATCCTTTTCATTGGCACAATATACCTAGGTCCACATTAACTAGTACATCTGTCTTTTCTAAGATGGTTGGGTATGATTTGAAGGAAATTTCACTGCTAGTTTTAAGAGATCAAAATCTTTTTTTTTGTGTTACATCATCATCGTTTAACGTTTGTCTTCCATGCTGGCATGGGTGGGACAGTTTGACAGGAGCTAGCCAGGCAGAAGCCTGCACCCATTACCTATGTGGATGTTAACAATTCCTCAGTTAACATATATACATGTGTGTGTGTGTGTGTGTGTTTAGTTGGAGGAATAACTTGACCCATACCATGGCTTCATGTGGCTATCTGAGTAAATACGAGTAACCTTCAGTTGGAGATGCATACTTGCTGGCTCTAATTGCTAGTGTCAATTATGAGAAGAGTTCTTATTGTTCAGTCAAAAGAACTATGTATTTACTGGATTATAGTATAAGTGGTTGAGTATTCCAAAGACACGAGGAAGAGACAAAACTGCCCCCTCTAAATCACCAGCTTTTGTTCATCTGATAGTTTCCCACATATTTGTTTACCTAGTTCCTCTTACAAGGTTCAGGTTGACCTCAACCTGTCATAAAAGACACTTGCTGAAAGAATGTTTTTTAACTGATTAGCAATGGCTGTGCTTACACACAAACATACGTATGCATGTCTGTGTGGCGCCAATTGCAATAGAGGAGAAATGAATCTCTTATAATAACAAGTCTTAAATAATTAATAATCCATGTTAAAACATTGACAAATTAATCCTCAACAGACAAGGTGAAGATTCCTATGCATCTTACTTAAAACTCTTAAGTAATGTTTGAAACTACAGATATTACAATTTCTAAAATTAAACCCCAACCAGTCTGTTTATGCAGTCAGGCTTTGCCAAATTGATTTCAATGGGATTTACTTGTAATAAACTTGTGCTTTGACAATAATGACAATGATAAACAATGCTATTTATTTTGATTACATATATGGTCAATATTTTTGAGAAGTTATGGATGTAACTGATAGAGAAAGGGAATGATAAGTTTTGTGAGGAATGAGGTATTAATGATTGAGTTAAGAGAAGCATCAGTATCTGTGACTGTCAATCAGCACTACAGTAAATATAGATACATACATATATATCTCCCTCAAATCTGTTATTTCTAGCATTCTGATCATCTTAAAAAAGGAAAAGCAAATTATATATTGCACTTTGTCTGAATGAAAGATGTGTGGAATGTTTGGGTCAGAAGTCTATTTGATGAGAGAAACCTATGGATAAACACAACTGACATTTATTTTATGCACTTCTGTATGAATCTGTATGGCATTTCAAATAATTTTATCTTGTTTAACTTTGTCAGCCCTGCGCTTGTATTAGTATAAATACAGGCTGTTTATTTGTTATTGGCTGCAAGCTAACTTCACTATGTCATATGATAGGCTGGCTCTTCAGTATTGATAGAGAAAATCAGTATGTCACTCAAATCAGTGATGTTACCAAATATATTTGTCATTACAAATCCAATATTATATTTTAGTAATACTTAATATCTTTCAAGCATATTTATATCTTATAGAGTTAAAGCAGTAGATTGGCAGATCATTTGGGTTAACCAGAATGTCTCATTGGATTTGTTGTGGCCAAATCATTAGTGTTAAACAGAATGCCTCACTGTATTTGTTGTGGCTCTTTACATTTGAAATAAATTCTACTGTGATCAAACTTGCCTTCCATTATTTCAAAGTTGTCAACGTCATTGTTTAGCATGCTTTTTCTATGCTGGCATGGGTTGGGTGATTTGTTAAGAGCTAACCAGCCTGAGAGCTGTCCAGACTCCAATTGTCTGTTTTGGCATGGTCTCTACAGTTATATGCCCTTTTTAATATCAACCACTTTACAGAGTGTGCTGGGTGCTTTTTACATGCCACCGTAAAAAGGGATAAAATAAATTAACTGTTGAAAATAGAATTGGCAGAATTCTTAGAATATAAAACAAATTACTATGCAGTATTTGTTGTGGTCCTATATCTTCTGAATTTACCTGCAGTAGTATGGTACCAAGGACATGTCAGTCCTATCTCTTTCTCTTGGACAACATTGGCAGCATGGAGAAGAGAGATTTGCTGCATGGACAATATTGGCAGCATGGAGAAGAGAGATTTGCTGCATGGACAACCATAGGTTTTCTATATAAAGAATTTTCTTAGGCTAACATTCTGGAGAGGAATTTTCCTACTTTGGATACAAGTTCAGATCTGTAAAGTTCATTTATCTCTATAATGTTGCATTATATTGTTCAAAATTGCATTGTAATGTTTGTTTCTATTTTACCCTTCTGTGTTAAAGTACTAGTTAAGTAGAGAAACTGATTTAGTCAATTAACTTCTCTTAAATTTATGTCCTTATGCCTCTTTTAGAAGCAATTATTATGATCCAATGTAATCTTGATTCTGTGACATTCTTTAATTGACTCTAAATAGCAGTTCTTCTCTTTGAGTACTATATATACTGTGTAAATATACATTTTATCTCTTTTTTTTTTTTCAATTTCTATGTAAACGCCTACACTTTTTTAACCAGTCTCTTCAATGTTCCCCCTTTATCTGATGCTTGTAAAGCAAATAACTGAAATCATTATTATTATGTTAAGTAAGGTGGTGAGCTGATGGAGTCGTTAACACAATGGATGAAATGCTTAGCAGTATTTTGCCCATTGCTACATTCTGAGCTCAAATTCCACCAGGGTCAACTTTGCTTTTCATCCTTTTGGGGTCAATAGATTAAGTGCCAATGAAACACTGGGGTCAGTGTTATCAACTAATCCCCCCTCCTCAAATTTCAGGCCTTGTGCCTTTAGTAGAAAGGATTATTATTATGTTAAGCACCAGACAAAATACCTAATACTACTTGTTCTGGCATTTTATGCTCTGAATTCAAATCCTACTATGATCAATTTTGCACACTTGTATTCCTCCAGGGTTGATAAAATAACATACCATTCAAATTCTGGGTTGATGGTCTCAACTCTCTGCTCCCCAAAATTGCTGGCCTTGTGTCTGTGAAAGACATCATTAAGATGTTGGGGTTTGACAGAATCATTAGAGCATCAGACAAAATGTTTTATGGTCTGAGTTCTAATCCAATCAAAGTCAACTTTAACTTTCTGCAATAGGGGTTGATAAATTAAAATGCTACTCAAGTATGGGGGTTGTAGGGTTGGGGAGGAATGTAAACAAAAAAAACAAAACTCCTTGTATCTAAGTCAAAAACAATTATTATTATTGTTTGTGCATGTGTTCTTAGTTTTTCAAGTTGTTTTAACCATGCTAAGGCCAAACTGGAGTACCATTGTTTTGTGTGTGTGTGTGTGTGTGTGTGTGTGTGTGTGTGTGTGTGTATGATGCTTGAAATTTAGGATTGCAGAAAATGTTTTCAATGAAACTATATTTTTATTTTATATTCATACCAGAAATTATCTCCACTTTCCCATCTTTCTCTATTGTTAGCATTATCATCACTGTAGTCATCATGATTATCATCATCATCATCATCATCATCACAATGTCCTTGACATCATAATTATCATCATAGTCATCATCATCATTCTAATCTTCATTACAGTAATCATCATCATTGTCATCATCAATACTATTTTGTTAGTAAGCTTCTTTATTCATTTTGTGACTAGTTGTTTGTTTTTGCTTCCAATATGTTTTTGAAAAATACTTAAAGCAAAACTCAAGTCTTTGAGGCAAAAGCATGATGAATAGAAACCCTTGAGAATCATAACATTTATAAGAACTTTTGAAAAAATTTTTTTGTTGTCTTTATTCCCCTTCTTTGTGCACAGAAAATTTACCCAATCTTTTGAGTGTGTGTGCATATGCATATATATAATCATCACCATTTAACATCTATTTACATGTGTGTGTGTGTGTGTGTGTATGTATGTATGTATTATATATACATAAATATATATATATATATACACACATATGCATATTTGTATGTATAAATGTAACGATGATGATATATATTATATATATGTGTATGTTTACATATGTATGTATGTGTGTATGTATGTATTATATGTATATATATATATACACATACATATGCATATTTGTATGTATAGATGTAACAATGATGATGATATATATTATATATATGTGTGTGTGTTTACATATGTGTGTATACACATACACACACATAGATACATATGTATGTATAAATATATATATATATATATATATATATATTAATTTAACCATTGTTGAATTTCCATGATACATCTTAAGTTTTATAAGACTTTTCTATCATATTAAAAGACTGATCCTTCTCATCTCTGAATCAACAACAGCAATTCATCTTGTCTTGATAAATACTTCCAGTTTTGCAGTTTATTCTGCTCTCTTTTATTACATTTCATTTTATTTTATAGATTTCTTTCTAAACATTTAAAAATTCTTCCTTAACTTTTATTTAACATCATCATATCAACATAATTCAGACTTGAAGTATCATATGCTTTTATTTGGTGAAAAAGAAAATGACAATGTGATTAAGTCTTTGAAAATTTCAACTTCTTTTGTTTGTCTACTCATTTATCATTGTGTGTGTGTGTGTGTGTGTGTGTGTGTGTGTGTGTGTGTGTGTGTGTGTGTTGTAATATCTGTGTCTTCAATAACATTATAAGTTATTGCACAAATTTTTATTCTTTGTTACTTTTTATCTTTAGTTTTCCTCTTCTCATTGTAAGTCATATTAATCCTTTTCTTAACTTCAATTTAATATAAATTATATTTTCAACATGTTTTTTTTTTAATATATTAATCAGTCAATCAATATTTATTTTAAGCAATAATATGACAGAATTATTAGAGTTGAAAATTTAAAATCATTTTCAAATATTTAGTTTTATCTCTAAAATTCTACCTACTTCTGAAATTGACTTCAATTTTCACTCCTCTGGGTATCAGCATTTGCCTTTTCATCTCTTTGGCACAAATAAAATAAATGCTAATTACAAACTAGAGTAGTTGAATCGACCAACTAACCTCAAGTGTTACAATTCTCCAGCCTCATGCTGAATTAATATTTTTAGAAACTAATATCTAATTCCACTCTTAGCATTTTGGGGTCATATCCTATTATAGACATCTTTGCATTAATATAATTTCTAGCAATGTACTGGGGTTAATTCAATTAACTGTACCAATTTGCTCATCAATACATATCAATATTAGGTTGCATTGATCAGATTTGAGGTCAGATACTTTGAATGAACAAAGTTGGGTAGCCTCTGTCAACTCTGCTATGAATATTTTGCAAGGTACACACAGTTGGATAAGATTGCATGGAGTTTTAGATATGAGAAGTACTGACAGTTCAAGCAAAGCCCCCATGTGTGTGTGTGTGTCCTCCTGCTTTTCCTTTCTGATAAAAGTCATTGCTCATCAGTATTTTCATCTCTCTGCAGCATGCAAACTTCCCCAAATTTTCAGACTTTGTTAACAGATTTTTTGCTGTCATTAGCCACTTCTAGTTTCTTCTGGTTTGGAATACTCTAAACAAGGTTTGTTGTTAGCTAACTTCTATCTACAATACCAAAGTAAAGATATTAATATTTCAACCAAGTGAGGTGGCAAACTGGCTGAATCTTCACCATGCCAGGCAAATGCTTAGCAGCATTTCATTTGTTTTTACCTTCTGAGCCCAAATTCCGCTGAGGTTGACTTTACTTTTCATCCTTTTGGGGTCACTAATATAAGTACCAGTTGAGCACTGCAGTTAATGTAATCAACTTACCCTCTCCCCCAAACTTGCTGGCCTTGTGCCAAAATTTGAAACAAATCTTTCAACCAAGCCTTGATGTTTTGAGGTAGTCTCTATCAGCTTTACTAAGGTAAAGCTATGCAATGGAAGTATCCGATTGAATGCTTCAACATGACAAGGGTGTTAGTTTACTCTTAGAGGAGCTATGCTTTCAAATATTGAAGGCCAAAATATATACTAGTTCATTCAAACATGAACTGTATGAATGTGGTAGTCATGATAAGTGCTCAGATTAACTGTTATTCCATCTGATAATTTATTCTATATCAATCATTCTAATTTGTTGTTTTGGTCCAGGTCTTCTATTACTGAGCAGACTTATGGCCAAAAGCTTTCCTGTTGTCCTTCTTCCTTTTTTTTTTTTTTTAGACATATTATTTATATACAAGACTGTATTGTTGGCTGTGTATTTCTTTTTCGAAGATGGTACCGCATGATTTAAGAAAACTATAACTGCTTCCCAAACCATATAGGGACCCCCCTCATTAGCTTTTATTGCTGATGTTATTGCCCTCTGTTTATCCCTGATCAAAGAGATATTGTACTCCAAGGGGTTCCATCCATGATTATCTCATCATTTCACTTTCAAAAACATCATATAGAAGTCTATATCATGTTTTCTACCTTTTGATTCTGGATGTGATATGGTGGTCAGGTGAGATTTGCAGGAAATATCACTGCTATTTCTAGAAAGCAAAACAATGTTATAGAGGTTCCTTCATTAGTTCATAACCCAGAGTCATAGTGGCATATGTTTTTCAAATACATAATCATGGAATGTTTACTAAAACTTAAGACATTTCTTTTCTCTAGAATTGAACATATGACCTGTGAATTCACAAAGTACACTCCACCTACACAGAGAGTCTACTTCTGAAAACAAGTTGAGAAATGCCTGCCTTAATAGATCTCAAATGATTCAGTGTTTAGTAATGGGTGATATGATTTATTGGGCTAATCTGCTTTGTTTGACAGTAATCTTTATAAATTGCTCCCAAATCATTGAACCAAACCATTGTTTGCAGCATAGCCATTACCAGTTGCAATTTTAATGTATTCTTGTCTTTATTCTCTTATTCTTCTGTCCAAAGAAAACTTCATCCAACCTTTCCCATCACTTGCAGGTTAAGGAGGTAGATAGTAGTAGTTTTGTTGCTTTTTTTGTTTTTATTTCTGTTTATCTCTTTTCAGTTTTTTTTTCTCTTGTGAAATTTTCTTATAACAATCAGAATAAGTAATGGTAGAATAAAGTATAAGTTTTTTTTTTCCTTTCTTTGTACAAAACTAAACATCACTTTGTGATAATCAAACCCATTTTGACTTATAATTTTTTATTATTTTTTTTTTATATTTTCACCTCTTTTTGAAACTGTTTCAAGCATCCTGTTTTTCATTCTGATGTAATTGCAATGGATAGCTTAAAAGAAGTTCGATATGTGCACATTGTTTCGTGTAGCCAGTGTCTGATTTTGATTGATTGGTTAATTTCTATCAGTGATTACTCAGCTATAAAGTGGATAGGTCAACAGCATGTTGGACAAGTGTCTTTTACCATATATTTGGGCTGACCTGAGTCTTATGAATGGAATTAGTTTAAAGGGAAACTATGCAGAAGTTTGTCAGATGGACTGTAACTATTTTGTTCTTCTTTGATAAACATATCTATCACATGCCTTAACAATACCACTTGATCCTTGGTGCATTTACTAGAGTCTACTGTGTTGCAAGCATCTGACCCACCAGATTTTGGATATGCTGCACCAGAGTATAAGTTGTAGTTTTTTCTCTGCTACTCTGTTGTTGGCTCTGCAAAAAAAAAAAAAAAGCTCTTGGTTGCTACCTTTCTCCTTTGCAGAAGGTATGAGAAGTTATTATAGAATGGAAAGAATTTGTAGTATAAATAACGAATATAATTAACAAAATGATATTCAAGAAAATATTATGTAATTACACTTTATTTAACACATAACTTACCAAAAGTATTTCTTATCTTTTATTTGTTTTGGGATTGAAACGGCAGCTATGATGAGGTATTGCCTTAAAGAATTTTTTAGTCAAATGAATCAATGCAAGTACTTTTTTTTAAGCCCGGTACTTATTCTGTTGATTCCCTTCATCAAAATGCTAAGTCATGGGGATGTGAATACATCTACACCATTTGTCAAATGGTGGTGGGAGACAAACACAGGCACATAGTCACACACGCACACACACATATGTATACATTTGGTTTCTTTCAGTTTCTGTCTACCAAATCAACTCACAAGGCTTTGGTTGTCCTAAGGCTATAGTAGAATACACATGCCCAAAGTGTTATGCAGTGGGACAGAACCCAGAACCATGTGGTTGGGAAACAAGCTTCTTGCCACACCTGCACCTATATAATATGTTCATTATTCTTTTGTTCTTTTACTTGTTTCAGTCATTTTGACTGCGGCCATGCTGGAGCACCACCATCTAGTCAAAGTAATCAATCTTAAGACTTTTCTTTGTTAGCCTGCTACTTATTCTATTGATATTTTTTACTGAACCGCTCAGTTATGGGGATGTAAACACACCAACATCAGTTGTCAAGCAATGGTGGGGGAGAGAAACATACTATATAAGTGCAGGTGTGGCTGTGTGGTAAGAGGCTTGCTTCCCAACCACATGGTTCTGAGTTCAATCCCACTGCATAGCACTTTGGGCAAGTAAATTCTACTCCTGCCTTGAGACGACCAAAGCAGTATATGAAGAAAAGAACTACCTTCTGAATGGTATTTGTATATATCGGACTGCACTGTCTAAAACACTCTTTTCTAATTTAAGACAGTAGGATGTAATTTGAGGAAAATTTGATTGCTATTTCTAGCAGTCTGAAAGACTATGTAAAGTTCACTCATTGACTCAAAATAAACATGGTTGTTGTAGTTTAACCCCCAGATTAACTCTGATCAAACAAATATTTGTGGGGTGCATTCTAGTCATAGTCATCTTATATTTTGTAAATTTGGAAGACAGACAGATTTGATTTGAAAGATTTTGCTACTGTTTCTAACGATTACAAATAAGTTCACTGCCATCAATTCACCATGAGGAAAGTTCACCACGAGAAAAGTTTACCGTGAAAATATATCTTTAGTATCTCATCATTAATAGTTAAAAACTATTTTATTGAATACATGATGGGGAATTGATAACAGTGAACTTTCCCTGTAGTGAATTGATGATGGAGAACTTACTGGACACAGTTTCTAACAGTGCTAGTGAGAGCTTCCTTGTTGGCAAAAACCAACATACATTGGTGTCATGTTACTTGTTGGACAAGCATTGAGATCACATAACTTGTTAGGTAGTTATATAGGTAAAAACATCTTTCTTACTCTCTGTCTTTCTCTTTCTCTTTTCTTATCTGTCTGTCTATCTAGGTAACTGTCTAACATTTTCTATTTCTTTCAGAGAATGGTTGGTGTAAGAGGCCTTGTGAGATATGTCATTTAGGGAGAATGTGATAGATAGTGAATGTGACAAGTAGAGTTTCAGTTATATATATAGAAATACTTATATTAGCATCATAACTATAGGGATATGAGTGTGACTGTGTATGTACATGTATGTGCGTGCATGTGTGTGTGTGCATGTATATATATATGTATACGCACAAATGTGAGTATATTCCACCAATATGTATATATATATATATATATATATATATATCATTGATTTTGAATCTGATCTGAGTCACTGCTGTTTTGATTCTCTGATGAAAGCAAAGGTCATTTATGAGTGTCATAAAAGTTTGAACATCAGAATGATGTAGTCTTAGCAAATCAATAACTGGTTTATGTAACAAATTTACAAAATCATTTTAAGGAGCGTAATGCAGAAGTATTTGTGTTCATATAAAACTGCACAAATTGATCTTAAATTTGAAATGCACTGATATTTTTAATATTCTTTCATAATATTTAGAATTTGTTGCTTTTGTTTATGCATATTTGATGTTTGTGTGTGTGTGTGTGTGTGTGTGTGTGTGTGTGTGTGTGTGTGTGTGTGTGTGTGTGTGTATGTATACATGCATGCATGTGTATATGTATTTGTGTGTGTTGTATATATAGATACATGAGTATGTGTGCTTATATATGTGTGTGTGTGTGTGTGTGTATATACACACACACATGCATAGGTGCAGGTATGGCTGTATGGTTAAGAATTCTGCTACCAAAACACCATGGCTTCAGGTTCAGTCCCACTGCATGACACCTTGGTCAAGTCTCTTCTATTATAGCCCCAGGCTGACCAAAGGTGTTTGAGTAGATTTTAAGCTTGGTAGACAGAAACTGAAAGAAGCTCATCATGTGTGTGTATATAGATAGATAGATAAATAGATGAGTAATAATTTTCTATTCAGGTACACACCTTGTAGTATGCCGATCACATGGTTGTTTTATGGTTTTATTTAACAGTTTTTTATTATCAGTGTATAACATATTGTTTCATTTACTTATTTTCATATTATATATTTTTTTTTTCGATTCTTGCTAAGTTATCTTACTACTTATATGAGAAGAGTTCTACATTATGACCCAGTTCCTTGGGTAGACATGTAGCACACTACAACTACCAAAATGTAGTGTAATAGAAGTAAGTGAAATAGAGATTAAAAAATGAGGAACCTTTTGACAAGTCACCTGAAGAGACATATTTGCACTTATGATGCACCACAACTGTTTGTACAGTATCTCACCTGCAAGGCACCTGTGCATGATGAGTCGAAACGATTGTAGTGAATAATAAAAAGTCTTGTGAATTCTAATTTCTTTCTCTCTCTCTCACACACACACACGCACACATATATAGGTGCAGGTGTAGCTGTGTGGTAAGAAGTTTGCTTCCCAACCATATGGTTCTGGGTTCAGTCCCACTGCATGGCACCCTGGGAAAGTGTCTTCTACTATAGCCTTGTGAGTGGATTGGGTAGATGGAAACTAAAAGAATCCTGTTGTATATATATATATGATATGTGTGTGTGTCTTGTCCCCCTATCATTTCTTGACAACCAATGTTGGTGTGTTTATGTTCCCAGAAATTAGTGGTTCAGCAAAAGAGACTGATAGAATAAATACTAGGTTTTAAAAAATAAGTCCTGGGGTTGATTTGTTTGACTAAGACCCTTCAAAGTGGTGCTCCAGCAAGGCCACAGTCAAATGACTGAAACAAGTAAAAGAATAAAAGAATATATGATATATATATATATATGTGTGTGTATATATATATATATATATATATACACACACACACACACACACACACACACACACACACACACATGTATATATGAATATATGTATCTACTTGTATATGCGTGTGTGTGTGAATGTGTATTTGTGTCTCCATCTGTTGACATCATGTGATATTTGTAAATGCATGTCACTGCCATACTATGAATAGTATTCAATTCCAATAATGTCTTACCAAGTGAAAATATTACGTTGCTTGGAAACAGGTGAGGGTTGGCAATAGGAAGGGTATCTGACTGTAGAATATATGCCTCACAAAACTCCATCCAACCCATGCAGGTATGGAAAAGCAGACATTAAACTCAGTTTAATGTCTGCTGTTGGGTCCTGGAACATAGGCCCTGTTAAACTGATGAAGATGATACATGTATATATATATGTGTGTGCGTGTGTATGTATCTATGTATGTGTATGTGTGTACATATATATATATATATATATATATATATATATATATACTTCAATATATAAATGTTCCTTGTTCATATCATATACCTCAAGGAACATAACAGAAGTCATACATGTATAATATACATACATTCACTCTCACACATTACATACATATATTATATATTCTCTTTACACACGTGTATCCAAATCCTGTCACTTTGCAATATTTTATAGAAACAATATACTAATAGTTGTCACGTACTGTAGTACTAGGTTGAATAAAGTGATATATTTTGTGCTATATGAATTGAATTCTCTGTATTCTCTCACTTGTAGATTCAAATACACACACACTAACTTCATATGTATGCACACAGCTTTGTGTTTGACTCTCATATGTGTTAATGTAATTATATAATAGAGGCTGAAGTAATAACACATTTACAAGTCTTGATAAGTTGTATATATATATCTGCAAACGTAACTTGTAAGCTGTGTAATGTTAGATTTAATTCTTCATTGCTTATCACCTCCATCAATGATGTGTTATAATGAAAGACAAACTCTGCTCTTTATGTTAAATACTCTACTTAAATGAACAAAAGTACTGAGTAAATAAATCTTCTTGTAACCAGATTGCTTCAGGAATTTATATCTCATCTTTGTATTTCTTTTTACCACATCCATCTTTCCATCAACTATATTTCAAGCAAAAAATTTCCATTTCTTTTAAATTATCTGGTGTGTTGCTCTGAATATACTATGTGATTCATTGATAGCTATTCTTCATGTTTTCTGATAATTAGTTGTTGGTGTTATTGTTGTTGTCATGTGCTATGGCACTCATGATCTATGACATTCCAGCCAAAATTATTCTGCTGTGGCTGTATGGTAGGAGTTTATTTCCCAACCACATAGTTCCACGTTCAGTCTCATTATTTGGCAACTTGAGCAAGTGTCTTCTATTATAGCTCCTGAACTAGTCTTGTGAATGGATTTTGTCTTTAATCTTATCAATGGATTTGGTAGATACATAATCTGAAAGAAGCTCATCATGTGCATGTATATCTTTGTGTATGTCTCCTGCTTCCTTTTGACAACTGGTATTGATTTGCTTATGTCCGTGTAACTTAGCAGTTCAGCAAAAGGGGACAATAGAATAAGTACGAAGCTTAAAAAGAAATGAATACTAATGTTGGTCAACTATTTAAAAATAAAACCTTTGAGGCAGTGTTCCAGCATGGCTGCAGTCCATTGACTGAAGCAAGTACAAAAAAAAAAAAGAGATTGTATATCTTGAGTTACATAATTTAATCTGTCCCCTTTTTTTTCAAAGTGTTTTTAAAGTTAGAATGTAAGGTGTTATTCAAGGTTGCTATTTCTTGCAGGTTCCACATTCACATAAAACGTGATCCTTTGGCTCACAAATTCAGTTACTATCTTGTGGATTCATAAAGCTGAAAGTTATGATTGAATGGATAGTAAAGGAGACAGGAGTCTCATTTTATTCTTTTACCAAACATTGAAGCTTTATTTTCTTTTTATGACTTAATATTTAGGAGTAACTGTGTCCATACATAACCATAGCAGGCTCTCTGTTATTGATGAGAATAATACAGTTGATGCTTAGCTGCAGCATATATAAATCAGAAGTCTGCAGGAAAATCAGGGTTAAAAGTATAGTGAAGGCCAGTGGTTCTCTACCATCTTTATCCGTAGACCTCCTTTGATTACTGTTTTATTCTGGTGGACCCCCATAGCCATTCGATGTTTAAAAACTAGTTTATAGTCACTTCTTTCAAAATTTCCATTTTGTTTTTCACATGTTCACTTGCGTAAGTTTGAAATAGCACTCTGAGAGAACATGTTTCATTGACCAGAAACATGTTAGACTATGTAAAACATTGGAGAAAGAAATGTACCTCTTTCCTGCAATAAATACATCTAAAGCAAAGTTTTTCATGAACCCTTAAAATATTACTGTGGATCCCCAATTTACTATTTTGCTCACATGGACCCTCAAAAGACTTATATGGAACACCAGGGGTCTCATGGACCCTGGTTGAGAATCACTGGGGTAGGCAAACAGTGATGGCAATGCAAATAGGATAAGCACTGGAACTCTGACTATGAAGTCAGTGTCAAATATTTTCTGCATAAGAATAATGGTTTAGAATTATTCTTTATGGTCTAGTTCAAAACATCATAATTGTTGTACTGATTTTATCACCCTATTTCAAAATACAACATGAATTACTTTGTGTTGAATATGCCACTTGTTCTGACTTTCATTCCCTCCTGGACAAAGATACAAGTCTATTCTAGAAAATAAATTATCTCAAAGTTGACAATTTTGCTGCTGTTGTTTATCCTTTGATCAGCTTTAAATAACGAATAAAGTCTATGACCAAAGGCGTTCCAGCTGTGAACATATCAAGCATTTTTGTATTTATATATATGTTTTTTTTTTCCATGACAACTTATCTTCGACTATATCATTTTATATATTCTTCTTCACCCCATCCTTTTATAGTAAATGCCATATAAGAGAAAATGTGGCTGCTATTTCTAACAAGTCAAGTGATTCTGTAGAACCTTACCCATTGGTTCATTTATAGTGAATTTTATAATAAATATGAGGAGTTAAACTTCACAAGTGAGCTGATACAACACTTCATTACTGTCTGTGACTGACAATAATTTTTCTATGAAATTTATTTTTATTGATCAAAAACTGTTGATTTAACTTGTATCTTTTTTATTTTTTGTATTGTTTTTGTTTTTAGATTTTAATTCACAAAGTTTCTTCACTCACTTTCTTCTCTCTATCTCTCGCTCTCCTCCCACCTCTAGTTGTTAAATTATTTCTCTTCATATATTTATTCATGTTTGTGTGTGTGCATCTTCTCTCTCTCTCTCTCTCTCTCTCTCTCTCTCTCTCTCTCTCTCTCTCTGTGGACTGGCTCCTGTGCAGGTGTTATGTAAAATACACCATTTTGAGCGTGGCCGTTGCCAGTACCGCCTGACTGGCCTTCATGCCGGTGGCACGTAAAAGCACTCACTACACTCTTGAAGTGGTTGGTGTTAGGAAGGGCATCCAGCTGTAGAAACTCTGCCAGATCAGATTGGAGCCTGGTGCAGCCATCTGGTTCACCAGTCCTCAGTCAAATCGTCCAACCCATGCTAGCATGGAAAGTGGACGTTAAACGATGATGATGATATTGAGACAGAGAGAGAGAGAGAGAGATGTGTATGTGTGTGTATATGTGTTTACATGTGTGTGTGTATAAATGTACCTATGTATGTGTGTGTACATGTCAGGCTCTTTCTTCCTGCCATTTCATCATATTGAACTTTTAATCCCTACACATTTTTTCTCTCTCCATATTTTTTTCTTCTCAATCCTTTCTGTAAAAGAGCACAAATTCAGAACACCAATGACTTTTCCATTCTTCCCAAGCATCTAAACTAATATAGTTGTTGTTCTTTCACATGTTTTTGTCTTTTGTTTTCTGTAAATTTGAACTATATATAATAATATAAATAATATTAATATATATATGCGTATATACATATGTATATGTACATACTTACATCTATACGCATATATATATATATATACATATATATATACATACATACATATGTGGGCACAGGACGTCACGAAACATGTACATGGAACATGAATTATTCTTTCAATCAATGAAAGACACAAATGGAAAACAAAACAAACAACATAAAGAATGATCCATCAGTTGTTGGCTGCTTTTCTAGTCTCGTATTTCGAGCATTTAACAACAATATACGCTTTTGATAAAACAGTTGCTCCCGCAAAGCAAATTAAATAAAATTTTGGATTTTGCAGAGGGTCAAAATTGGTGTGTATATATATATATATATATACACACACACACACACACACACACACACACACACTCATACACAGATTCATATGTTAATATGTATGTTTTATCATTTAGCATCTACTTTTCCATACTTGTCTGGGTCAGATGAAAATTGTTGAGGCTATTTTTTTACAAACAGATACCTTTCCTGTTTCAACTTCCTCCCCTCCTCCCATTTCCAAATAAGGTAATATTTCTCCATGGCCAGATATGGAAGGCTTGAAATGAGTAGAATTTTTGTTTGAGATTGGTACTCACTTGAGACTAATGAACAATGTCAAAACAAGAACATAACACACACACACATACATATATACATATACAATAGACTTCATTCTGTTTCCATATACCAAGTGTACTTTGTGCATTGTTCATCTATGTGTGTGTGTGTGTGCATTTGACAGTTTTCTTTAAGGTCAAGTTGTGTAATGTTGATTGTGATTCATATATAAAGGTATCAATTAAGGGTTTTATGGACCGATTCACATTGATTTTATAAACACTTTCACATAAAATTTGTTGCAATCAGTTTATATACATCTGCACACACATATGCGTGTACACACACACACACACACACACACACACACACACACTCTGTTGTATTTGCTGTCATTTTACATTTTCTATAACATTTTTATATTTGAATTTCTGTTTTCCCTTTCACTGCTTACCAGGACTTATCAATACAGGTAAGACTTCACATACCTATATGTTATGTATACCTAATTGCATATTTGAATATGTACACTTGTGCTGAGGTATATGTGTGTACATATATGTGTGTGTATATGTGTATATATATATGTGGGGGGGTATGTGTGTGAATGCATATATGTATAACAGATGTGTGCATGTGTGTGTGTGTGTGTGTGTTTGCTTTACATTTATTTTACCCATGTTATCATGAGTTCCAGTGGTTCACTTACATGGCATTGGTCAGCCTGAAGCTATAGTAGTAGACACTTCCCCAAAGGACCATGGAGTGGTGCTGAACCTGAAATTTTATGGTTGAGAAGTGAACTCTACCTATATACATTTGTATATGCATATGTACATGTGTGTGTGTGTGTGTACATATACATGTCTGTAGATATGTGAGTGTCTATATAGTGTCTTGATGGATCTGACTAAAGAGATGTGGTCAGTGGGCTCAATAAAATACCATTTGGACTCAGGCATAGACTTGATCACCCTAGGTTGGGTGGCCTGAGTGAGAGTGTGTTGTATAAACCAAAACACCCACTGATGAAGGCAAATGAAGCTCCAGGAAAAGATATTATAACAATGGAAATGGTAAAAGGAGGAGGATAAGAGTTGTAAAAAATCCTCCTGTTCTTCAGTTACTCTGTGTGTGTGTGTATAGTGAAAAGTTTTGTTGGAAAGATTTTTACCTTACATAGTGGGATGTAGTGAAAAATATAAGAAGAAAAATGTTCAGAGAATATATATTTTTTATGAGATAAAATATTTACATAGTCAACTGGTTTCACTTTTGGTAATCCTGACTAAGAAATTAGTGAAAATATTACAATTTCATGGTATCATAAGAAGTTTTTTGTCCATGTTGGTAGCACAAAAGTTGTTGTGCTACATGTGCATACATGTTTGTATGAGCATATTGCAAAATCAGAATTCAATGCTTAATAGTGGCTGTCCAATGAAGAAAGATACTGATACACTTTCTATGAGTAACACTCAGCAAGTCATGGACTGGTTCATCAAAAGACTCCTTCCCTAGTTTTTCCACACATCATTAACATAGAAAGAATGTATTTGCATTCATATTATCCCAACAGTGAAACTTTCTAATATTTAACTTAAATTCAGTACTTCTGGTTACAGTTGGTTGGGTATAAATTAGACATTGTGTGTGTGTGTATGTGTAAAAGCATACACATATACATGTATATATAAATTTTGAAATGAATACTTATTATTATCTTTTAATATATATTTTTTTTATACACATTCTTTTATTTCATAGAAAAGCAATGATCTGGCAGAATTATTAGCATGCCAGGCAAAATTTTTAGTAGCATTTTATCTGTGTTTATGTTCTGAGTTCAAATTTCACCAAGGGCAGCTTTGCCTTTCATCCTTTCGGAGTCAGTAAAATAATTACCAGTTGAACTCTGGGATCGATATAATCGACTTATCCCTTCCTCCAAGCTTTCTGGCCTGGTGCTAAAATTTAAAACCAATGTATATTTTATATACAAATATATTTTTTACATTCAGGAAACATTGATTTAATATAGAGCAGAAAGGATATATATCTTTATTATATCAAATAACAGAATACTCTGAGCTTCACCCTTGGCTTACCATAAGTGTAGTGATCAGTCGAGGATAAAACTCAGACTAGAGTATATCATGTCTTACTTTTATTTCATGCATCTTTTTAATGAGAAAAAGTATTTACTAGCATTTTGAGAAGGCAACATCAAAACGTGTTCTCAGCAACTACACTTTCAAAGGGTTCCATTCTGCTATTTTGAGATCCCTAGATTTATAACAGTGCTTCTCAACCATTTTTTACCTATGGACTCCTTTGATTCCTATTTCACTTGGATGGACCCTTCTAGCCATTTAATGTTTAAAAAACTTTAACAGCAAAATATTATATGGACCCCTTGGTGCCATATAGACTCCAGTTGAGTACAACTGATTTATAAAATTTTGTGGGTAATCCTCTATTAACTTAATCCCAGTCATTGTTTTTGTGCCTGTGTGTGTGTGTGTGTGATTGTTTGTTGTTTGCAAGCCTACAGACTTCAGAATGTCCTAGATTTTTTGTAAGAACGTTGATATGTTTTGGGGATCAGTAGTCTTACACTGGAAATGTCAGCTGAAAAATAATTTTGATAGGAATGTGTGATGCGTTAAAT